>NC_136486.1:95801136-96081136 GCF_053919585.1 Euprymna scolopes | reverse complement strand
CGATTGCCCATTCTGTTAGAAATAACTCGATATTACATATGCCAGTTAAAGGAATGGCCAATGCGAATGTATTAATAATGATTAAAAATAGGTTAGATTTTGAACAATTAAAATTGGGAATTCTTTGTTTCCCAAAAGTACGTCTGGATAGACATATGTAAAATTTAATCACGTTGGTAAACAGTACACATATGACGTCAAAAACAAAGGAGATTCTCAATATAATAAGACGAGGGTTCGAGGTTATAGGAGAGAGATCACAATCACAGTCATAGCGATAGAGTCCATTAGAGACAAGAGTCGGACAGCGACTTAGTGGAGCTAAACCCATTAGAGGCGAAAGGAGAAGAAGAATAGACAATATAGCTATACAAGTTTGAATTCCTGAGTCATCAATCGGCCGGCTCATGAATAAAGAAATCACCATCTATATTTTGTAACTCTTTGTCTTCGTGTCGTCATTCCACCAACTGAAAGGGAAATGCGTTTTGATCATTATCTATAAACAGACTCTTGTATAACCCCAATTCAAATAATATGTCCTGCCATTATCCTTAAAAATGTCTATTCCAGCGTTTATATGTGTTAACAAGCACTGTTGTATAATATGTTAAAACAGTCATCACAGTCGTCAGGATGTACCAGGAATATAAATGCCTCTCCCTCATTATTGTTGCGATCGTCGTTATCCCTGTTCTAAGTCACGTTATATGTGTCTCCTGATATGAACCCCCTATGCAACAAGTGCGCCATGTAGTCATACGTCGAGAACATAACCATCATGACATCCCACAACACCAATGCCAGCCTAATCAGCGTCATTCGCTGAGTATTCGCCAAAACACCGGCGGTGCTTGGGAAAAATGCATGCCTTCAGTTCCGTAATTGTATCGAAACAGTGATTGAGGCTGAAAGCTGCTACATTATATAGATGTCAATTATACTACTTAATAAAGGTATCTGAATTCTATGTCTTCATTTCCAACTCCTATTGTCTCAACACATACATATATACATATATTCATATTATATACATATATATATACATATATATACATATGCATATATACATACTTATATACATATATATGCCATATATTCATATTTATATACATATATATACATATATTCATATTTATATACATATATATATATACATATATTCATATTTATACATATATATATACATATATTCATATTTATTTACATGTATATATGCATATATTCATATTATATACATATATATATACATATACTCTTATTTATATATGTATATTCATATTTATATATATATGTATATATACATATATTCTATATATATTAATATTTATATACATATATAAATATATTCATATTTACATATATATTAATATTTATGTATATATATATATATTCATATTTATATATATATACATATACTCATATTTATGTTTATCTATATTCATATTCATGTATATATATATATATATTCACATTTATGCATATATATATTCATATTTATGTGTATATATATATGCATATATATTGTTTTTAGGTATATATATATATATATATATATATATATGTATATATATATGTATATATATATGTATATATATATATATATATATATATGGATTAAACAATACGGGCCACGAATTGAAACTCGTGTATATATATATATATATATATATATATATATATATATATATATATATATATATATATATATACGGAGTTAGAAAACATCAGGGAACATTTTCTACGCGACCATGTATGTTTTTTTACAATGTTTGATATGTGTAACACAAATTAAGAGTTTCTATTTGGGAGTAACTCTACAGGAACTCTATGTAGGGAGTGAGTGGAGCAGCGAGATATCTGTTCGTATTACACAACCTTCCACATGTCAGTATGATAAGAAAAGTACGGACCCGGTGTGACGTCAAGCAGTTAAAGAGAAGATACTATTAGAGTTCGTCTTTCTGGTGTCTTGGGCTCGATACAATGTTGGGGTGGTAGTTTGCTGCTTGTCGTGTTAGTTGGGTTATTTATCTAGATGGAGTACAAGTTGTGGAATATGCGCTCATCAGAAACCTTATAAATATCACGGCCACACTATATATTTTTATGAACATTTTACAATGAAGTGATGCATTTATTACCATATCCATTTTTTAAATCTTTTTTTTTACATGGTAGTCACCACTTATCAAGGCCCGGAAGCCACTCGGGGATAAGGGTTATTGCCTGTATAATAATCAATGTGATAATATCGCGGTAATCGTTAGTAATGGAGATTTGATAAAGTGTCTTATTTAAACGATCATTTTTAATTTTATAATATATATGGCTATCAATTAGGTGACTAATATACGCACATAATATTATGTGTTTGCAAAATTTACTATTTAAGGAGTTCAGACACCTACACTCTGACTCACAACAAAAATAGCTTTCAAACAATAAGATAAAATGTTTCACGGAGAAAATAATTATTATATTAAGGAATACAGTTTAAAGGGATAGATGCGCATACATTCGTATTACAAATAAAAGCTTGATAAATAATCACGTTAATTAAATTACTATTCTGTATTTTGCTATCAATATTCGAGTCAATAGGGTAAGTATTTTTTTCTTTCTGCATATAATATTTTGGGTGGTGCCACCGAAAATGATCCAAGGAAAAACAACACGAATACTCCAAAGTTGTTATTGCTTGTACTCGTCCTGAGTCAGTTCATTTACTAAATTACTTCCGGTTCTTTGATGGACTTGCAGTAAAATTTTAGTCAACGAAACCAAGTGTGACTTATTGACTTGGCCTGTATCTCCCGATCGGCAGTAATTCTGAGTTCATACATTGATGATACTTAATTATGAAACACTAGTATCGCGTTATCGAATTGAATAGATATCCACAAATAGTAGATATTAATAAATTATCCGCTGTATATATATATATATATATATATATATATATATATATATATATATATATATACCTGGCGTTGCACGGTGAAACATTGCCGCGTTGAGGCATAAGGCACGTACTATTTCAAATACACTTAACTTCTTACGAAAAAAATGACAACATGTTAGATTTAGGGAAGTATAAAGCACATTAATTTTTGTCTATGAAAATCAAACGGGAAGTAATTCTTTTTAGCTTAAAGAGGAAATTACTTTAATTGCTGAAATAAATTATAAAACGCTTGTATCTGTTTTTTTTGTTTTTGTTTTTATCTCTTTTGGAGATTGTAACGTTTCCAGTTGCCAACATTGCCCCGTCTTTTTATTGAAACCAACCGAAAGCTCTTTTTAGTATCCTCGTTTTTCCCTTAAGTGCAATTGTCTGGATCTCTTTTGCACTTGGTTCACCATAAATATTAGTTAGCTAGGACTTAATGTTCTGTTTTATAAACGATGTAGCACCTATAATAATTAATAATTGGTATGATTGATATCTCCCTAAGAGTCCAGTTTCTTTTCATATTATACATGAGACCTTGATATTTGGTCTGTTTCTCTCTTTCATCTCCGTTCAGACATTCATCATTAGGGACACTCACTTCAAACAAGGTTGCAACTGTGTGTGTGTGAGTGTGTATGCAAGCGCTACAATTAAGTATAATCTAAATAGAACTAAATATAGGTAGCGGATCTGGACCAAAAAAGACCGCACTATCGTATTGAATAGAAATCCGCAAATATTGAATATTAAAAAAAATATCAGCTGAATATAGCTGGCGTTGCACGGCCGAAACATATTGCCGTGTTGAGGCATGCCACATACTATTAAGATGTATTGAATATCCTAACTTGTCACGAAAACTGACCACATGTTGGGTTTAGAGAAGTGTAAAACACTAATCTTGGTCTATGAAAATCAAACGTGAAGTAACTTTTATAATTTAAAGAAAGAAATTACTCTCAAAGCTGAAATAAACATGCTTTCAGTCTTAAACGTAATATTTTAATAAGGAAAATAAATCAAATATGATTTATATTAAGAATAACGTAAATAAATTAACTTTAAAATAATGCTTCTAAGTTGAACAATTAAAATAAATTTAGTGCAACCAACACTTAATAGCATTGATCTATTTATTAAAATAGATTTTTCTTAATGTAATGTGTAAATAATCTTGAATAATTAGTATATACAGAAATCGTGTGGAATAAATCTCTTCTATAATATAACAGTCAGTGAATGTGTGTGTGTGTGTGTGCGTTTGTTTGTTTGTTTGTGTGTGTGTGTGTTGGTCACTTACTTCCTCATACGTTCTGAAACAGCTGAACTTTTCTTTTTCAAAATTCACGCAAAGCTTTTTAATATATCTGACATTTTTCCTAGATATGTTTTGTAAAAAATTCATCTGATAACAATCAAAAATAAAAATAAAAGAAAAATCGAATCCTAAAATAATCTTTCTTTCTTATTGATAAAAATACTTTTTTACGTAGGAATATTTTACGTTACACCGGCCAAGAGTTATAATAAAATTTTAGCAAAATGTTTCTTCTTACAAAAAAACAAAACAAAATTGTTGACATCTGAAGATATAGCTCTTTGTTAGAGGATTTAGCTCCAGATTGAATGATTCCCTGTTCAAGCCCCGGTGCAACTCACTATTTTATTGTGGATTTTTTAAACATATTTGACAGTAAAAGGAGAGGTACCATTTAAAATTGCGGCAAATATTCTCTTCGTTTGCATATTTTAAAACTAAACATTAATCAGAAGTGACTTTTCCAGGGCATTCATCGCCAAGCCAAAATATCAGCTGACGTGATATTGTAAACAAACAAAGATGGAATTTGATGAACGATATCATCCTTACTATTTTTAAAAATAATTTTGCGAATGAATTCACCGGCCAAATTATTCCTCTTATCAGATAATATTCAATAGTGGATTGATTCTGTAATAATACATACGCAACCTGCATAATTTAAAATATCATCTTTAAGCGTATTGTACAACTGAGTAAAGCCGGGCGTCTAATTATTATGTATATGTGTTTTTTCAGTATAAAACTTTATTCGTAAAGCAGTGAAGATCTAGATATTTATTAAATTGTGACCAAACGAATAACGCATACAGGAATACACCTTTATTCTAATTAAATAAGGTTATTGCGAGGGCGCCAGAATGATCCGCAGAGTTTTATAATTAAATAGGTACTCGTCTAAATAGTTTATTAGTTTCAGAATAATAATTGCCAATATAAGATAACTGACTAAATTTATGACGTATAGCAATTAAGTAATTAAACAAGTGAAACATGCATTATCCCTTGTGAGTGCGAAGTGAACGAGGCTTAAAAAAATGACTAGTTTCAGCATTTGCCCCCCCCCCAATTTAGACCCAAAATCACCACTGGATTTCAAATCCTGATGAAAATCAACAAACGATGCCGTTTTAGGCCTCAACATATGTAAATTTTACTTCTGCACCATGAAAAAAAGAAATGACTTAGTCCATCCTTTGCTCCAAACCCTAAAAGTCTTAACATATTAAAATTTGAGTTCCGCACCATGCAAAACTGCTAAATAGGAATTTTGGACAAAAACTGCTAAATAGAATATTTTGGACAAATATGGTAAAATAGTCCCCAAAAGGGAGTGTTTTTATTAGCCCTGAAAAAGCTCCTGGAGCACACCCAAGAGTCATCGTGAAGTACAGACTAACAAAATTATATAGAAATCAGTTACGACTTTTCAGAAAGTTTTATAAAAATCCAAGACGTCAATTTTTTTAATAAGCACAAAATTGTCAATTTTAGTCATTTTAATCCGAAAGAGGGGCAACTTGAGTTTTCCTAGAAAGTCCGTTTTGTTACTTTTTTACTCATATCATGTTAAATATTTTTGCAAAATTTCAAAAGATCCCAATGCGTAGTTATTGCGAAAAGTGCGGACAGATGAACGGATAAACGGACAAACGGACACGAATGAATTTACAGGTCCACCCTTTTTTTTCGGAGGACCAAATAGAACTCCTCTGTTACTAATTGGACTACTGCTAATTTGTTTTTGTGTTTTACCCGGGTGTTTGGAGGTGTGTGTTGAGCAAAAAAAAAAAGTGATAGTAGGGAGGCAGACCCAAACTCGTACCTCAAAGGAGGAAAAGAACGCGAAAAAAAAACGTGACGTGTTTTCTGTTGCCTCGATCGCCAAACTGGAAGTTTAAATAAAATAGGTTTAAATTAAGGCTAGAAAATCGAAAAGAGGTGATGATTTTCGAAAATATCGACGAGAAAAGCGACCCCTCCCCGTAGAAAAGTGTCCAGTTGAGGGTGAAGGAATTAATGCTTTCAGCCGATCTTTCGATATTTTGTCGGCCGAAAAGTCGAGCTCCAAATAATACCAATCTTGTGAAAATCCGTCGCCTCTATCGAAGGTTTCTGTGAGACATACATACATTCATGCATGCATTAAACAAACAGGTAAGATTTTAATTATAAACTAGCAGGGTGAGGGACCCGGCATTTCCCGAGTGTGGTGAGGTGTGGTGGTGTGGGTAAATAAAAAAAAATGGAATGAAGAATAAGTGAACGTAATAACCAGGTTATATATTATTATATATATATATATATTATACCTTTTTTAAATCAGAAAAAAACAACCCCTGCCACAAAAAAAAAAACAGCGAACATGATGCAAAATAAAGAGTAAGCCAACGAAAAGAAATGGTATAAACAACCCTGTTTAAATGTTAAAACGTCTTTAAAATATCAGAAATAAAAAAACAGCGAACGTGATGGAAATTAAAAGGAAAACAATTTAAACTGCCATAAATAACTCCTGTTTCAATATCAAAACTTGAAAAATCAAAAAAAAAATCTGATATCTAGGCTCGAACGTGCAATCTTAAGATAACGACGCTATCGATAATTATCGTTCGAAGGGTGGAGTTCCAAAAGTGACAACAATCTCGTGGAAATCCGTCGCCTCTGTCGAAAGTTTTAGGCAGACATACATACATACATACATACATACATATATTCAAACATATATACATATAAATAGACAGGTGAGATTTATATTATAGACTAGCCTCGGTGCCCATCCTTACCCGGGTGTTTGTAGGTTCGTGTTTAGCAAAAAAAAAAAAAAAAAAAAAAGTTGTAATAGAAAGGCAGGCACGAACCCTTGACGCGAGGCAGGAAAAGAAAGTGGTGGTGTGTAAGTGTGTTGATTGAGGAAAAACAAAAAATAAAAATGTGAGCGCAAAAAAAGTGGTAATAGACAGGTAGTCTCGAACTCGTAACGCGAAGAAGGAAAATAACGTGAAAAAAGCGACGCGTTATCTGTTGCGCCTATCGCGAAACCGGAAGTGACGTACGTTTAAATTAAGGTTAGACAATCGAAAAAAAGCAATAGCTTTCGGAAATATCAGCGAAAAAGCGACCCCTCTCTGTAGATTACTGCCCAGTTGAGGGTGAAGGAAATGATGTGCTTGGCTTATTGTCGTCCAAAGGGCCGTGCTTTAAAATGATATCGATCTCGTGAAAATCCGTCGCCTCTGTCGAAAGTTTTAGGCATACATACATACATACACACATACATATATACATACATACACTCAGACATGAATTTGGACAGGCAGGTGAAATTTAATTATAGACTAGTCAAGGATCCCGTCGTTTTGACGTTTGTGTTGTGCAAAGAAAAAAACGTGATAATAGGTAGGCGGGCTTGAACCCGTACAGCGAAGGAGTAAAAAAAAAAAGAAAAAACGTGAAAAACAGACTGAGTCATCTTTACCACTGCGTCTATCGAAAAACCTGAAGTGGTGAAGGTTTAAATTAAGGCTAGTTGATCGAAAAGAGGAGACTTTCGTAAATATCGGCAAAAAGCGATCCCTCTTCGTAGAAAAGTGCCCAATTGAGGGTCAAAAAATTAATCTTTTCAGCAATTTTTTCTGTATCTGGCGTCTGAAGGGTCGAACTTCAAAACAATATCAATCTAGTTAAAACCCGTCGCCTCTGTCGAAAGTTTTAGGCTGACATACAAACATACATACATAAATACTCTTTATTTAAACAGAAAGGTGAGATTTATATTATAGATAATGCAAAACTCTTAATGAATATATTAATAGTTCTTGATCCATATTTTTACAACCCTCCCCCCCCAAAAAAAAACAACTGAAGGTATAGTTTGCACTCAGTAAGCAAACAATTTAAGTAACACTGAGAAAAATAGGGGTGTTATTAGGAAAACGTCGACAGATTGATTTTCGAATAAGTTGTTTTAAGCAAAACAACAATACTTACTTGGCGTCTCGAAAAAATTATTTATAGTAAAAATTAACTTTTTCGAAAAATAAGGAAAATTTGCATTTTCCTCTAGATGTAAACACGTTGATGATTCCGAATACAAGGGACATGCTTATCTCTCCTTTTCGACACTTTAATGGCGGATTTTTTTTTAAAATAAATGGAGTTTGTTTAATTTTTAACTACAAACACAATAAATAACAATCTTCGTAATTTTTTTATATATTACTATTTTCGACATGGCAAGTACTGTTGTCTTGTTTAATACGACATATTAAAAAAAATCGATCTGCCGACTCTATATTATCAAGCACCAAAAAGAGTTTAGAAAATGTTGCTTTAGTTAAGAGATAATATATGACGGGGTGTGTAAAGATGCTCGATTTTTCTTCTTTTTTTTTTCTTTTCTCAGAGCGACTATAATTTCATGTTCCGGACTAACCTACTCAACAAGCTAGGCTCGGTCAGGTGATTTGCATAATATTACGGTCAATCTATCTAGAAATAACTAAGCAAACCTGTAAAATAAAGCAGAAGAAAAAAGAAAACAAATAAGTCATAATACAAAGCGAATTCATAGAAAATCAGTGACCTGAGTCGGCTACTTGAAACTAGTGTCCCAACCGAGTGTCTTTGGCGCCTCAGTAATTGGTGCACCGAACGCGGTTCTGCTAACTTTGAGGTAATTGTAAACTGGTGGTTTGCGCCGAAACCGGACCCGACCATTTCGAAGGATAGTCCTGAGAGAGAAAATGTTAAAAATAAATAAACAAACAATAACAAAAAATTTACTAAATAACTAGGTTGAAATAGGTAGGAGGTTTCGATTTACAACGGGAAGCTAAAAGTACGTAGAACTGAGTATATTGGGTGAAGAATTTTATTGTAAAAACAAACGCATACACACACAAAACAAATAAGCATATAAACAAAACCCTTTAAAACACACATCATCCAAGCAATCACACACACACACACGCACACACACACACATACAGAAATAAAAAGGGAGAAAGTTATGTGTTCATCAAGGTTTCCTATTTATTTCGACATGTCCTCTAGATGAAATAAAGAGGAAACATTGGCGAACACATAACTCGTTTTGTTCCTTTTTATTTGTCTATTTTGTCGGAAAACTATGTACACTATTATCATAACACACACACACACACATATATATATATATATATATATATATATATATATATATATATATATAAGAGAAGTACTTAATAAAACATGTTAAAAACACTTTAATTTTAAAAAGGAAGCACGAAATAAGAGGATAGTCCTTAATTCGGGGAGTTTCGTAGAAATACTTTCCTTCTCATCAGAGGATAGGATTTAGCAAAATGAGTGATCGGATTTTGCTTGCAAAAGTATTTGATGAAACTACAAGCAAGTCATAGATCTTACTTGGTAACAAACAGTGAAGGAGAGGAAATATGGTGGAGAAAAAGGTGATTTAACGTGAATTGATAGTCTGGTGAAGGGTAAAGTATCCAATAACGATAAAATCCAAAATGAAAATCTAATAAGTTGGTTAAGTTTCCATTTTCATTTACTTTATAAATATTAACTCTTCAATATTTATAATATACTTTAATATTGCCATCTTGGATTAATTTTTACTATTATATAAAATGAAATTGTGTGCGTTTGTATGTATTTGTCCAAGTTCGTTCCCTATGGACTCTAAAATAGCTGGGTCTGTTTTTTTAAAATGTCCTACAAATGTTCTTGGCAATGTTTTTAGATAGGTTTAATATGTGTATGTCTTCGGTAAGTATCGATAATCGATGCTCGAACAAATTTGATGAAAAAAGAAATAGATGATTGTGACCAAAGTTAACGACTTGTAAACCCTATCATTTCAAGCGTATGTTTTATTACCGCACAAGCAGAAAAGACCGACATATGAAATTAACTATAAGCTCTTTGATATGACAGGAGCGAGTTCTGTATAGAACACAATTTTATCATGATACGTGACGTTCGTATTTTAAACTTTAATCCAAGCCATAATCACCGCACAAGTAGAAAAGTCCGGTGTATAAAATAAACAGTAGATTCTTTGATATGGCGGGGTGCGTTCGAAATGTATGTTTTCGGTCTCAGCACAATTGAACCATGATACTTGATATTTGAAGTTTAAACTTTAATTCAAGCCCTTATAAAAAAATTATTTCATAAAATCAGCAGCAGGTTCCCTATAGTGCCATGCACACTACAATGTATTATGAAGTAAGTAACTGCGGGGTGGGTGTAATTATGGGTGATTTTACGGATTTCGATAACAATAAAATATGGGAGGGTGAAACTTTCGTTGGTCCTCATTCGGTCCCGGCCAACATCTTGTGTTCCTGCTAGTTCTCTTTATTCATACAAATATTATTGGTTACATATATGCGTATATGGTCCAATGGTGAAACCTTCCGAAATTCAGCGTTATCACGCCATTTACTTCAACTATTTTCAAATCCGAATATATCGAGCCCTTTCCTTATAAAAAATGAATGAAAAGATATATCGTTACATTTACATTTGAAGCTTGTTAAGACTATTGCAATGATTGTGTGTGCAGTAACAGGTGTGTCAGCGTGATTATGCAGTATATTGAAATGCTTACGCTGGAGACTAATAAAGAAATCACAACTGAAGCATGTATGCACATATGTAGCGTATTATGTTTGGATAAATATATAAATTTATACAATAATAAAGCTTTACATAATATTAGGCATTGCTTTATGAAGATTTGAGTTTCATTGGGTAATAATTAAGGAAGCCACACCAATATAATCATTATATATATATATATATATATATATATATATATATATATACTAGCATTTCAACCCGATGTTGTCCGGGTGTTTGGATGTGTATGTTGAGCAAAAAATAAAAGTGGTAGTAGGAATGCAGGCTCAAATCCGTACCGCGAGGGGAGAAAAGAACGGGGGAAAAACTGACGTCTTTGCTGTTACGACCACTGCCAATCCGGAATTGACGTAGGTTTAAATTAAGGCAAAACAACCGAAAACCGAGGATGACTTTCAAAAATATCGGCGAAAAAAGCGACCCTCTCTGTAGAAAAGTGGCCAGTTGAAGTTGAAAATATTAATGTTTTTAGCATTTTTTTTTCGATATTGTTGCCTAAAAGGTCGAACTTCAAAACGATACTGATCTTGGTAAAATCCGCCGCCTCTGTCAGAAGTTTAAGGCAGACATGCACAATACATGCATACATAATTCATTCATACATACATACATACATACATACATACATACATACATACATACATACATTCGGTAACTAAAAATTTTCGACCCAAGCCGATTAAAAAGCTTGCCCTTTCTCTGAATGCCTTTAAGGTCAAATTTCAAATGTTTAGACAAAAATTGTCTGAGTAACTTGGTAGAAATCGAAGAGGTCAACTTTTTTAAAACTTTGACCCCTATTATGACCCCTTAACATTTATTGTTTTGGGCTCAAATCAAGTTATTAAGTTAGATCCATGTCCAAGGAACCTATATCTAAAGTTTCAATTATTTAGACCCCAAATTGGCGGAGGAGTTTGGTAGAGTTCTAAAAGGTCAAATCGTTGAACTTTGACCACTTAACAACCGAAAACGGATTACAAAGATTTTCCCAAATCTCAGTATCGTGTATATCAAATTTCGAATCTGTAGACTAAAATTTGACAGAGTTATTGTGTAGGGAAATGTACACAGACACATACAGGCAATATAATATAATCTATCCATCTATCTATCTTTCTATCTATCTATCTATCTATCTATATATATATATATATATATATATAAAAGTGAACGTGTCTGTGTTCGTGTGTGTCTGTGTACATGTTCCTATGCAATAACTCTGTCAATTTTTAGTCTACAGATTCGAAATTTGATATACAGGATACTGAGATTTGGAAAAATCGAGCTGATCGATTTTTGGCCAGAAATTTGGCGATTAAGGGGTCAAAGTTCAATTATTCGACCTTTGAGAACTCTACCAAACTCCTCCGACATTTTTAGGTCTGCATACTTGAAATTTTAGATATACATTCATTGTACATAGATCTGACTTAATGACTTGATTTGAGCCCAAAACATTAAATGTTAAGGGATCATAATAGGGGTCAAAGTTAAAATATTTATTTATTTTTTTGCTCAACATACACCTCCAAATACCCGGGCAACCCCGGGCACCCATGCTAGTATATTTATAAAAGTGAAAGTGTCTTTGTGTCTGTGTACATTTCCCTATGCAATAACTCTGTCAATTCTTAGTCTACAGACTCGAAATTTGTATATAAGGTACTGAATTTCGAGAATATCTGTGTGATCGATTTTCGGCCAAACATTTTGCTGTTAAGGGGTCAAAGTTCAACGATTTACAAGTACTTAAGCTGAATCTGTTCCGGCGAGTGTACTTCACTGGTGAGCTCCCTAACTAACTGCGTTTGATTAACTCATGTTTCACTAAGATTCAACCTTTTATCCTAGCAGTCCGCAGATGTCAATCCCAGGCCCAACACTTTTCTTAATCTGCACCAATGATCTCCTAAATTACATGGTAAGTTCATTCGTCGATATATGCAGACGACTCAACCATCTATGACAACAGTTAAAATGCAAACGACAACTAAGATATCTCCGAGTCTCTTTTCCCCCACCTTGAACACGTGGTGGAATGTGCAAAAACAGATTTCAATTTTTCCCTCCCTGCAACCTCTTATCTACAGAAGAAAATTTGCAAGCCTGTCCCTGGACTATCGATATCTTCATGGCTGAGTCTCTGAGCTCGAATCAATAATTCCCTTGCCAAACTTTAAAAAAAAAAAATTAGTCCTCTATCAAAAAATTCTCCCCACTCTCTATCGGTGCATGAATATAAATGCACAATTAATGAAGGAATCTTCTATTCTATGGTTGATTGCCTGTGAAACTCTGTTCAGCTTGCCTGGTTTTCAGCTTAATACAACATGGTTGTCTTCTAGTCCAAGGCAAAGATGATCCAGGTGAGCCGCATAATTAAATGATCAAATCGTACACAATTTCCACTATTAACAACTCATTAACCCTTATCCTTAAGAGGCATTCGGGTCTTAATGTGGTGATTTCCTTCGAAGATAATCTCGGTTATTTATATAGATAATCATTCTCATTATGTTAATTTTAATAAAAATAAATATCATCTTAATCTGACCATAAACAATCAATTTTCGTTTTAATTGCAATTCATCAATGGATCAAATATTATTGAAAAAAAAAAAACAAAAAACAAATAAATTCCATTAAAGGAGATGACATTTGGATACACACAGAAACTATTTATTTGAGAAATAACGCAAAATTATTACATTAAAAAATCACTTAGGTTGGTTGGTTGTTTTTGTTTTACGGCATATCAACCTTTTTCAGGTTATTTAATACCGAATCTAGTTATTTTGAGGAACTAATTTTAATGGAGTATATTTTTTACGTCAGATTCTATTTAACCCATAGTTGGGACCCTAACAGGTACTACCACTCCGGGTAAGAGTGGACCTAGGAGCAATGACAATTAAAGGGTGGCTCCACACTCCCCAAAGCCCGCAAGGTGGGGCCTCACCATCGGATATAGTTTTAGGTCATATCCAAGATCAAAATCACTTAGGAGAATTACAATAAAAATTAGATAGTACTGTTCAACGAGAAATCTGTTGTAAGCGTTTTTTTTTTTTTTTTTTTTTTAGCTAATTTAAGATAAATCAGATGCGTTGGATCGAACAATCACGTTGGATATACTCAATTTTGTAATGTTTTTGAGCTATTGCCATCTGTTGTTTACGTTTTTGTTTACATGTACGTATGCGTGAAGCATTGTAAAAGATGTTGGTAAATGTAAAATGCAGTGCTTTAATTAGAAATATTTTTTAATCAAGATAATTCTGGGTGATTATGTCGAGTGGAATATGAGATAAATAAGAGTCAGAAAATTTTGAACTCGTCCAAAAATGAGTGCTCAGCATACAATAAAAAGGCGACTCTCTAAGAATACAGAATAGTCCTCCCACCGCTGCATCTCGCGCTCGGCTTGAACAAGCAGATCAACAAGCCTCTGGACAAGAATTGTTAATGCTTCATTTAATTGCGCCAGGATTTTCCGAGATAAACTAAGCGGAAACTTAAAGCTGGCACGCTTTTTGGCCCTCAGATCCACCAGCTCATCAGAGATCCAGACTTCGAAACTCAATGAAAGAAGGAGACTGAAAGCGTGGAAGGCATTTGCTCTAGTAGTTTATTCATTGACAACAATAACGCCAGACACTATGCGGAACATGGCATGCAACATGAGCGTCAAGATGCGCTAACTATTTTCACATATGAACCGGTTGTCTGAGAATCTGGTCTTAATGAGTGACGAGCATGGGGAGAGATTCAATTAGGACCTGGTATAAGGGTCTCTGGAACGCAGTCATGACTGCTAGCTTCTGTTAGTATTTGAAGAGACACGTCGCTGCATTCGAGAAGTTCGAGATACGCAAGTTCAAGCCCTGTAGTTTTAACAATGCTGAATCAACATAGAATTTACGAATACTTACCTTTATCAATACCTATCACTGAGTTTACAGTAATTGATGAGTATGTAATCAATACATATATAGTTGGCAAAACATTTTTCTCTTGATAAACATATTTATTATGATATATCTTAAAAACAGTCATCTGATAATTCAACAAAAATGTAACCGTATTATTTAAATTCATTGGCGACTGTTATCGTGAGTGTGATTTTCACAACGTTTCGGTAAACGTAACCTCTTCAGGTGTATCCTGTCGAACTCGGGAATGATTCTGTCGAATTCGAGAATTTGGACGGAATTTCGAGCGATGATAGGACTCTGAGAGTAGTACGGGATAATCTTACATCTGATACCCCAATGAAAGCACGCGCTTGCATCCCAATTGACAATATAATGGAGATGTTGACCTTCTGAGTAGAAAATACATACTTCGCGATGGGATCTGATATATATCGGCAAGAAGAAGTTTCGGCGATTGGATCACCATTGCCCCCAGTACTGGCCAATGCATACATGGAATAATTTGAAGAAATAATATTAGGATGAACAGCACTAAATCCAACAATTTGGTTGCGATATGTAGATGACACATTCATACTCTGGCTCCCTCAGGAAGATGTTAAAACGTTACTAGACCATGTGGACTTGATCCGTCCAATGATACAGTTAACGATGGAAAAAGAACATTACAACAAATTATCGTTCCTAGATGTGCTCATAACCCGCACTGGACAGGGGTTTATGTCATCTGTATACCGAAGGCCAACTTTCACTAGACAGTACCTAAACCTCAACTCCCAACATTCATATAATGTAACGAAAGGAATCGTCCGTTGCCTAGAGCAAAAGCAATATGTAGTAACATCAGTGCATATTCAGAGGAGATGGTCAGTTTAAGAGAAGTCTTTCGTTGAAACTACTATCTACAGAGCATTACATTAGCTCCAAGAAATCTGGACCAGACACAAAAAGACATCACCCTAATAATTCACCACAGTTTGTATACCATATATGAAGGGATTGTCTGAAAAAAACTTCAATGAATATGTAATCCATACGATATATGACAGGATTAAGGAGTGATTAACCTCTCTGGAAAGAGCTTGTGAGAGTCAAGCCTCCTACAGAAAAAAAATCATGAATAAGAACTGTGCATATGAAATCCATGTAAATATGGAACACTATACAAAGGTGAGATTGTCGCACGCTAAAAGTTCGGTTAGAAAACATCGAAAGTCGTCGTACGTGGTCAGACTGAAAAATCAGGTATAGCTGACCTATCGGGAAGGAAAAAGGAAATGATCTACAAATATGAGACGAAGTAAAAATTATAGACAGAGACGAACGGTGGAGAGTAAGACAACTGAAAGAAGCAGCGCATATGCTGGGGAATAACCGGCTACTAAATAGACATAGTTTAGAATTCAATGCGATATTGGAACCATTAATTATAAACAATAGATATTATATACAATTAATAAGTAAAAGCACTAATATATATATATATATATATATATATATATATATATATATATATATATAGTAATCTATAATCTTCTATAATATAAATCTCACCTGTCTGTTAAAATGTATGTATGTCTGCTTAAAACTTTCGCCAGAGGCAACGGATTTTCACGAGATCGAAATCTTTTTGAAGCCCGACTCTTCGGACTACAAATATCGAAAAATTGGCCACAAACATCAATTTCAACTGGGCACTATACTACAGGGGGTTTGTTTTTTTTTTTCGCCGATATATTCGAAAGTCCCATCTGGTCGATTTTCTAGCTTTAATTTAAACATGCATCACTTCCGGTATGGCGATGGACGCAATGGTAAAGACGTCACTTTTTTTTCTCGCGTTCATTTACTCCTTCGCGGAACGGATTTGACCCTGGCTGCTTACTACCACTTTTTTCTTTGCTCAACACGCACCTGCAAACACCCGGGCACGCCGAGCACCGAGACTAGTTAGTAATAAATAGTAGTATATAAAACTAGAAATAAAATAGTTTTAAGGTTTTAAAAAAATCCGTACTAGATTTTCCACAGTTCTTAGAGTACTTGGAAAAATCTATTGTAAAAGTGATACATTCCTGAAGGTTGAAGGTTAGATCCTCAGTGTGGGCAACCGAAAAATACATTTACGAATTACATCTTAGGATGAGGAAACAAGTGCACGGTACCCTCTTGGGCTAAAAAAAAGGGTTCCGCTCGAAATTCCGTCCAACTTCCAGAGTTTGACCGAAACATTCCCGAGTTCAACAAGATACACCTGAACAAGGTCGATCAGACCGTTGTGAAAATCCCATTCAAGTTGAGAATGGTAGGCCGATGAATCGAAATAATACGAATAGCCAATTAAAGTTCTCGTAGGAAAAACAATATGCACATCTGAATCAAAACAACATTTTTGCACCGTTGAGCTGATTCTTTTGGCGAATTTCTCACTTACTGTCCCCAACCACAGTAGACATCGATATATTGGATCTTTATTCGCTGTTTAATTTCTGATTCAGATAAGCCAGCTATTTCTACGTGCATAATTGACCTAATCACATCAAGAGGGTACCCATTCTCGGATAGAGTATTAGTAATTATTTTAAATTTCTCATCCAACATTGATTTTGAACAAATCACAAGGGCACGAAGTGCTAGGGTCGAAATTAACTTGATCTTAGGTTTTTTGGGTCTTTTTTTTGGATGAAGACAGGAAATCAATCACAACTGTCAACTGAGTTTCTGGATAGGTCTGTTTAGAAATGTTAATATATATATATATATATATATATATATATATATATATATATATATATATATATATATATATATATATGAAGAAAATAATGGAAATAGTATTCCGACAAAAATAGAGAAATGAAAAGGAACAAAACGTGTTATGTGTTCATCGTCTTTATTTCGAAACTTCCCCTCTCTCTCTCTCTCTCTCTCTCTCTCTCTATATATATATATATATATATATATATATATAGTCATCTACATACAGTACTATTTCGCTGTTTCACAGTTCATTAGTACGTCTAGACAAGCAATTAACTCAAGCCAGAGTCGATACCCGACCACCCAAACAAAAGTTGCGCTAATCGGCTGCGGCTATGCGGGCAGTGAATTAACAATGTTTTGATGTTGTCCAAATTCCTAAGCTCAATTTGTTAACACAAAGAGCATCGCTTAATGCACTATTGGTCATTTGTATATCACTTCCCAATATGCTCAAGCCAAGATACGGAGCATTATATATATGAACGTGTCGTGTGTGTATATTTCCCTACGCAATAACTCTGTCAATTTTTAGTCTACAGACTCGAAATTTGATATACAGGGTACTGAGATTTGGGAAAATGTAAGTGATCGATGTTCGGCCAGAAATTTGGCTGTAAAGGGGTCAAAGTTCAACGATTTTACCTTTCAGAACTCTACGAAACTCCTCCGCACATTTTGGGTCTAAACACGTGAAATTTTAGACATAGGTCCCTTGGACATGGATCTAACTTAATAACTTGATTTGAGCCCAAAACAATAAATGTTAAGGAGGCATAATAGGGGTCAAAGTTAAAAAAAAATGACTATTATTTTTTTTGTTGTTCAGCATACAATGCCAAACACCCGAGCAACGCCGGGCACACATGCTAGTATATCTATCTATCTATCTATCTATCTATCTATCTATCTATCTATCTATCTATATATATATATATATGTATATATATATATATATGTATATATATATTAAAATGCTTAAGCAGACCTATACACTAACTCCATTTTCAGGGTGATATATGAGTATTCTGTATATATCAGCATGATTACTTTTAAATGATTGTGCACATTCTTTGTTGTTTATTTTGGGCACAGGTGTTTTATTGTCTCATATTTCACTCCGATTTTTGTCGGTCACACACAAAAAAAATGCTAGAATTTATATGAAGTAAATAATCAGCCAGCAAGATATGTTTACATTCCGAAATATATATTAAGTTAATACTCACAACATCCTTATATGGTTATTAAGTAAAGTAAATTACTTTAGAGGATTTTAAAAAAATATGGGAGAGAATTCTGAAATAACAAACATTTAAATTACGATAGGCGATAATGAAGCATGAAACCCCTTTAGCAATTAGCACAACAAAAATACATAATGTCAGTTACATTTGTGACTATTATTTTTTATAATTTCGAAATCGCAAAGGAAAAGATACATGAAGCGTAATAATAATAAAAAACGACTAATTTGTTTTTTTATTTAATTGTTCGATAATATTATAAACACTTGTAATTTCTCATAATAAACAGGTTCCCACAAGTTTTTCACTATGTTCAACTCTATACCCTTTAAAACTATGACGATTATTCGTTAAATGATTTCAAATTACAAAAATGGCTACCATTTAAAATTAAAGCTTAAGACGCTTTAAGAAGAAGTTGACATTAAAGTAAATTTACCAGATTGATATCAAACAACTATGACTCAAATTAAAAGTCAAATCAAACCAATTGATTTTTCAAATATAAGGCAATTTTTTTTACTCCTAAATATACCATCAATAAAAAGCAACTGAAATTTAATAATAAATATTAATAGATGTCTAACACTTATTTCTGAAATCAATATTAATCTGAAGTATTTGAATTTTCATGAAATGATTTGTATTTTTTTCTCCGTTCTTAACATAAAACCACATTACAATAGATATAGTTCATATGTACAAAAAGCGGTATTTAAAAATACATTCTCATTAGTAGGGCTATGACAACAGCGTATTATTTTCATTGTTTTGACTCTCGAATATATATCCGACACAGGCAGAATTACACAACCGAGAACCACAGCACCATAATAAAGGTCATATAAGATATCAATGGATATATACCTGGGTATCAAAACAACGAAAAGAATATGCTGCTGTCATAGCCCTACTGATTAGGAAGGGATAAGAACATAATATATATACATATATACATATGTTACAATTTATATAGTTATATAAAGCAAAGATATTCTTGCCTTACGGTGTTATTCACAATGTTATTTGATTATATGCATGTGCATTATATACTGTACTGTATTTTGTTACTAATTTTTAATCCCGTATCTACAACCGAGGTTCTACTGTATATATATATATATATATATATATATATATATATATATATATATATATATATATATATATATATATATATATATATATAAGCGAGTTAAGACACTAATACAAATTCAGATGAAAATCCTGATAGATATTACTTGAAGTAATAGTTTCAAGGAGATCCTAGCCAAAAAGGAAAAACTCAATATTTAAGAATAGAGCAATATATAGGTTTCTCAACAATGGCATATTCTATTATTCATGGGAATAATTACAATGGAATGGTATATCCACCTAATTTCGGATATACTTTGTCAACACCGAGAAAGCATTTGAACCACAGAAACTAACACACAATCAACGCAACATCGAATAAGGCTGCTTGGAATACATTTCGAAATTTCAATAAGGAGTAGGACGCTTTCGCTATAGGGGAATATCACTTTCTCCCATGGGCCTATTTTCTGCCCACCCGAATTTATAACCCCGAATGACATTGGACTCCTTCCGATAATGGACTACCCAGATTGTATCAACTTCTCTTTACGTGTAATTTTCTCCATATAATTTCCACAACCACTCAACAAACTAATTTCAATAATTGTGCTGAAAAGCAAAATAGCGTCCATTCGCAGCTGAACATTTCGCTCTGATGATATGAGCCATTGCTAAAAATCCATGGATTAAGGAAATTAAAATAACCCCTTCTATATATTCCTTTGTCAAGCAATAAATTCTTAAATCGAATATATGTCTATATGTTTTCATCAGAATTTAAAATTGAACCACGAAACATATATATATATATATATATATAAATATATATATATATATATATATATACAGACAGACACACACACGCACACTTACAAACACACAGAGACACACACGCATATATATATATATATATATATATATATATATATATATATCGGCAACAAAGAACGAACATTATGCTATGCGTTCACGTTTAATTTTCGATTCAATCTAGATCCTTTTGGGAAAGGATTAAAAATATTTCATCTAATAACGACCGGTCTTCATATGCAAACATCCAAATTATGTAGGGACATAACGTGTCTCTTTTGATGTTTTATGCTAGCATGGATAAATTTACCTTTTCAAAATGGTATTACATACACAAGCACGTAGTCAACACAATAGCTATATATATATATATATATATATATATATATATGTATGTATATGTATATATATGTATATATATGTATATATATATATATAAAGAGAGAGAGAAAGAGGGAGAGAGAGAAAGAGGGGAAGAGAGAGAAATAAAGCGACAGTGAGAGACAGAGACAAAGACAGACAAAGAAGAAAAAAACGAAATATGTACATTTTCTAAGTATAACATCTATTCAAATGAATTCTTATTCTCTTCAGTTTACCTTACTTTCGTCTATTCATATGTTCACCGTGTGCTTACCTTTGTCTATATATAGATAAATGTTTGATTAATTCTTTTTACTTGCAAACGTACTTTACATTATAATATCGTCGAAGTGGACACGAAGTATATAGGAAAGACAACCTAGAGTATGTCAATTGCGCAATGCGTGTCAATATTATGATAGCGTTTATTTGCTAAGGGTCAACGTTACGGCTGACTGCTAATTCGTAATCGAAATGAGGGTGCTTTTAGCGTTCTCCCTTAAAATGTGTCCACATTTATAAATACAAATCGCCCCCCCTCCGTCGTGTTTACAATGATATGTTTTAGCACCGCCGTGCGAACATTTCAGTAAACTCTCTCATGACAATGTCTTAATAGAGAACTGTCGTCGATTCCATTCATAAATAACTTAAGGAAAGCTCGTCGCGTTCTGACACTAGGGTCTTTTTCGCTTAGAATCTGACCCATTTGTTTGAGTGATGTCTGATTAAGTTCAGTTCAAGTACGGCGTTCTGTTAAGTATAAGATCTTCATTTTCAGGATAGCGTTGGCTTAATGCTGGTCGGCTGAGGAACGTCTACCGGTAGATGCCGACAAGTAGGTTCCCGGCTGGTTCCGTACATTTCAAGGTGCCCCACATATGCTATTGATTTCTCCATCATATACAAATCCACTAATGTCGTACATACTGCACTAGCAGTATCAGAATTTTGGGGACATTCGAAGGCGAAGTCGCCATTTTGAATATACACCTATCTTTCTATCAGATTTTAATAATAGTAAAACGTAATTTAAACCCGTAAATTTTATTTCAATAAAACGAGCAAAGACCAAATTTTAATATCATAAAAGCTTTAATAGAGAAATAAACAATTTTATTCATTTTTCCGTCGATTTCCTCACTTAACATTCGAACAATAACATTACTTCAATCTTACGATAATTATTTTAACGGCAAAATAAAGAACTTACCTGGTTAATGAGTAAGATATGCTTTCTTTTAATCTTCCTGTATGAGAATTTATTCATATTTATGTATTATAATCCATGTATTTTTAAATGGAAGGATTTTTCCAACACACGGCGACGACGGCGTGTCTTTAAAGCAAGTTGTAACGACACCGGAAGTGAAAAATTATCTCTTACTTATGTACGGAGGCCTATAAGTGTAAAAAAAACCCACTAATTCAGAAACCTTAATAATCTCGATATTGGATTATATTCCTTCAAATTTTCCACTTTTAAAGGTTTTCGGAGGCGCTGAAAACATAACTAACCATTTATATATACGGCAAACGAAACTAGTAGTTTCCAAGATAAAAAATTTTACAAATGGTCACAAAGTGGGGGGTCACTTTTCTATAATGATGTGACGTCAAATGGGCACCCACTTTATGGCCACATTGCAATGAACAGATTGACGGTAGCAATACGTTTTTGCCTGACTTAAGGGAGATAACTTGTCCGGTTTTTTATTTTTGTGCCTTGACGCTATCGTAGACAAAATCTGATAGTTTTCATTTTTTCATTAACACGAATTACTATATGACGCAGATGTTCAATGGTATTTTTCTTTTTTTAATATCTTAAAGAAATACCTGAATATTTTTTTTATTATACTATAAATCTGCATTTTCCGAATTCGTCTTTTTCTTATATATCGAAAAAAAGGAAACCAGGAATTAAATATGATTATATAAACTGATCGACTATTAATTACTGGAACATTCTAAACAAAAATTAAGCTTCCACGTAAAAAAAAAAAAAAAGAAACACGTGGTTATCGAAAAAAGAAGGATTTAAATTTTGGACTTTACCGGTAAATTACCAGATAAGTGATATTTTTTGTTGTTTTAAATTTGAGTATTTTATTTATTCATGTTTTATCTTCAATTTGTGATATATAAAACGTTTCAAGCAAAATTAATTATTAAATTTCTCATAGACATTCCAAAATGGGGGGGGTGAATTTATAAAACAACGTTTGTCTAAAATATTATATTTAGTTTATCGGAAAGAGCATAACAGTTTACATTCACCCTGAAAAAAACGTAACAATTGAACGAATAGGAAAATTTTGATAGATTTTTAAAGTTTAAAAATTGAAAAATATTCATCTCATAAAAATCAATTGATTTCATTACGTAACAAAATGGCTCCCTAGAGCGCACGCACGCACTTTGTAAACAATGTTTTTTAAACAATGAAAAATAATATTTCTATTATTTTTTAAACAACTTAAATAGTTTATTTTGGAAGCATATTCTATAAAGAAAATAAATAACCCACTTTAGAAAGAGAAATTACGAGTTTTCTATATTTAAATCGCAGTTTTCTGTTAGGGTGTCAAAAATTCCCCCAAAATTCTGATACTGCTAATACTGCACATGATGAGGAGGTGGGGCATTAATATGCCTTTTTCTTTGGTACTTATGCATCCATGACGTTGGCTCGGGCTTGACCTGCGCCTGATGCTGCCTAGCGAAATAAAAACTTCGGGAAACATAATTAACAATATTTATTACAAAAAAAACTACTTTAAGTTTAGTAAATATTTTGATTAAGTTTATTTTTACTTTCAAGAAATTTTAGCAAAAATATGTAAATACTGTTATGACAGTTTATGCAGCTTGTCCAAAACGTTAGTGAAGGATTGGAAACTTAAATAGATTTTTTTTTATTCCTGATGATGTCTTTCTGTAATTTTATCACAATTTGACTAAGACAGTGCGAAATTAGTTTTTAAAAATGCAAAATTCACACAATACTTATTTATTAAAGTAATGTATTTTAAATATTGCCCATTTTCAGCTTCGCTTATTGGTGCTCTTTAAAAATATTATTCTTGACAGATTGAAGAATCTGTGAATTGCTATTTAACCCCCCCCTATTAAGTACATGATGTTTTCCTTAAATTCTTGCGTGGTTTTGGTTTTTATTTACTTAGACCTTTTCTTTAAGATATCCCTAACTTTCGAATAGTGTTGGGACTTGGGCTATCTCTTACATGAAATACCATCGATAAACTCTTTGATTCAAAGCAATTGACCCGTGATTTTGGTAAAAGAATTTCACAATTCGCGTACGCTGTTGAATACTAAACTAATCCAAAATATTATCTGTAGAATATCTGAAATATAGAAATAAATCATCATTAATGATAAAATAACAAAAATTTGAAACTCTTCGGGAATTTTTGGACAGCCTGTCTTTAAAAAGATCATCAAGAAAAGTTTCGATATATTTTTGTGCAGTTTTTTATTTATGTTTCAAGAAAAGTTACAATATTTTCTTTTACTTGTTGTTGAAAAACTGTTTGTTTTCTATATACAGTTGAAAGATTTTTTCCAAGAAAAGTTTAAATATATTTATATTTTAACTTCGTCGGAGAGGAACCTTTTATAGAACAGGATATTTCTTTAGGAATATTTATTTTGGTCGTCTGTTGAACGACTGTCGATACCAATTGAAAAAGCAGTATTTTAATATTTGAAAATTCTAATCTTCATTGCGTAGTCAAACGCTCAGCTAATGAATTAGACATAAGCAGTAAAAAATACACCCTCATTCATCACCCTCCTCCAAAATTATTTAAATATTTTTGTTTACACAGCACAATAAAGATATGACTTTTTTCTCAAATTTTAACATGGGATTAGCGCTCGGCTTGTTCCGATTTAGAGCCAGCATCAAATAAATCCGTCGACAAAAATAAAAAAAACAACAACGAAAAACGATACATTATTCGGTGGCCTAAAATATTTTTTTTTAATTTTAATAAATACATAATCAAATTTAAGTATTATGCCCCAATATATATATATATATATATATATATATATATATATATATATATATATATATATATATATATATATATAGAGAGAGAGAGAGAGAGAGAGAGAGATAGAAATAGAAAGAAACAAACCGTATTATGTGTTCATCAACGTTTAGTCTTTATTTCGAGGAAGTCTCGAAATAAAGACGAAACGTTGATCTATATTAAAAAACCTTGTAAATCTTTGTGACATATTTCCATTCTATGGAGGTCAGGTGCGAACGAACACCACATAATTTTATTATAATATATTTCTTCAAACTGAAACATAATTATCAAAGTATACTTATGCAGATAGATATGAAAATACTTTATTAAAGTCTGTGCCTATTTCCAGTCTATGGAGGCCAGGCGCCAACGCAGAACCAACAATTTTATTATACCATCCCTAGTTAAGTTAAAACATACTTATCAAAGAAGTAGTCTTATGTACATCTATATCAAACACACGTGTAAACGTTTTTTTTTTAATTTTAATTTTTTTATTTCCATACTTTGTGGACCAGGAGCGTACGCAGACCCCACAACTTTAATGAATCATCATTATGCCAGATCGAACATACCCATTCCTGTGTCTCGATATATTTTCTATCACTATATATGATCATTTTTCTATAATAGTCAACCATATAGGAGCCTATTCGTGACCAGACACACACCCGGATGTTCAGATTTATATTATATTATATTATATTATATATATATATATATATATATATATATATATATATATAAATATATATATATATATATATATATATATATATAGGTATATATGTATGTATGTATATATATATGTATATATATGTATATATATGTATATATATATATGTGTGTATATATATATATATATATATATATATATATATATATATATATAAGGGGTGTCCCATTAAAATACCTTATATAAATGGCCATAAATCCAACATTGATTGCAGGAAAGGAAAGTTTCATAAACCAAAATACTGGGAATAAATATAGAAACCAGCTAATTATCGAAAGGATACAAATTACTGCCCATCGTGGTCCATGAACAGCTGATAACCTTCAGTGATTGAGTCGAAAACGTTCCTAATCAGTTCGAGTGGAATGTCCAATGGTTGCTTTCAACTCATTGATTGTATCTAGTTCCCTGGTGTGAACCTTGTGTTTGACATGCCACTTAACCCCCTCCCTTAAAAGGAGAAAAATCCGGTGACTGGTGACAGTACTCGATACATTCCCTTCGTCCTAAAAATCTGCTTCACAGGTGACAATCAAGATATACTCTTACGGCATGATGATAGCGGGGAAGTGCTCCATCCTGCTGGAACTGCCATTTTTTGTTCTTAAACATCTCTTTAGGACGTGGCATAGCGCATTCATATAGTGAGTTGAGATAATTTAAAGAGAGTATTCATTTTATTGACACACCATATATATATATATATATATATATATAAATATATATATATATTATTATGTAATGGACATTCATATATATAAATATACATATATATATATATATATATATATATATATATATATATATATACATATTTATTTTTATGTACTATCAAGTATTTATCAAGTGTAATAATAGTAATCAGTCTTCCGATGAAAATGTGTTTATATGAAGATCCAATGAAGAGAGGTAAGATTTCTATTGTAAATTAAGTTTATATATGAAAAGGTTTACTGAAGTAGAGAAAAGGTTTATCAAAAGTGTTTACATATTAAAAAAGAAGATACGTGGTCTACCTTGTATAAGTGTATGCACATCATATATCTTACCATATCAAATGCAGATTAGGTAAGAATTAATTTGCGGGGGATTTTCCTAAAGTAATGCCTCTTATATTTTTATTTCGCTCGAAAGGAATCATAAACAGCATAAATATTTTACATTCTATAACCATAATTATGGAATGCAGATTCAGAAATGATAAAATCAGCTAATCGTCTAGCCCCGCAATCTATAGGTTTTACTAATTAGTTTCTTTTCATTTAAAGAGAAGAAACCTAACATTCTTTGATACTCCGCAGAATAAGTACTGTCTCCTCTATATGTGTTTCCTTATATATATATATATATATATATATATATATATATATATATATATATATATATATATATATGGTGTCCACAAAGTCTGGCTATATTATGTAGATCCTGTAGATTATGTAGCCAGACTTTGTGGACACCCTGTATCCAAATATATATATATATATATATATATATATATATATATATATATATATATATAGAGAGAGAGAGAGAGAGAGAGAGAGAGAGAGAGATAGGGACATAGATAGTTATAAAAAAGAACAAACGGCGTTATGTGTTCATCAACATTTCGTCTTTATTTCGAGATTTCTTCTGGATGAATTGTAGAGAAAACGTTGTTGACCACATAACTAGGTTTGTTCTTTTTCCCCTCTATTTCGTCGGATACTATTTATTCTGATCATATATATATATATATATATATATATATATATATATATATATATATATATAGAGAGAGAGAGAGAGAGAAAGAGAGAGAGAGAGTGAGAGAGAGGATGAGAAAGCGAGATAGTATATAAGTCTATATACGTTATATTGATTTTAGAAGTCTCTAGTTATTCGTAACTGTGTTAGCGAAACATATATAACGAGATAAAAATGTATTACTGTTTGCACCTCTTTAAAATTCATTGGTTGCTTCATCTCAGACAAATACTAACCTGAAAAAAAGAATATATATATATATATATATATATATATATATATATATGCATGAATAGAAATAGATTGACAGATAAAAATATGTTTTAAATGAATAAAAACACGATGATTACGCAATAACCTATTCTTATTCCTGTATTCATTAATGAGTGAAAGCATGCGTGGAAATTATCAGTTCATGTAAACTATAATATGCATCAGAGCATACTTACATATACATAAATATATACAAACAGGTGCGCCGGTTTCTGTATATATATATATATATATATATATATATATATATATATATATATATATATATATATGTGTGTGTGTGTGTGTGTGTGTGTATGTGTGTCGTGGCGTGTGGGTGTATGTATATTTATCAAAAATAGTTATTAGTGAAAACCTAGAGAGAAAGATCGATTCTATTGTAGAGCAAATATATATATATGTATAACCATTTTTTTCTGCTTACTTACACATGTTTCGATTACCGAATCGTATCAACGATCCGATAATTTCATCAAGCTTCACAGAAATCAGATCGATATACAGTTATCGGATCGTTGATACGATTCAGTAATCTAAATATGTGTAACTAAGGAGACAAAACCGTAATATATATATATATATATATATATATATATATATATATATATATATATATATATATATATATATATATATGAAAATCAGCGGAAATCTCTGAAGAACTATTTCGGCTATCATTTCAACAGGAGGAATATCAATAGCAGTGAAATAATATTACTGGCGAAAATAAAGATCAATGTGGGTTTTTACTCGTATAAACCAGCACGTTCCATCCAAGATTAGACCGGGTAGAACGGGATCTGTGCTCTTCCCTTCCTCTACGGATTTGGATTCTGCTATTTCCCAACAATCACTATAAATTAGAGTGGCTTACTTATTGGAGCGGATTCTAAAAATCATTTAGGCATTTTAGAATCTGCCTCTATCGCAAATCATAAACCTTTCTGCCGACAGAAAGAATTGTTAAAATCATTAAATCTCTTTGGGAACTTTGACCCCACTCTGTTTTTTTCCTACGCGGTGCTATTTTAATAGCTATATACATGCTTTACTAAATGAAATTATTCGTTTATATCTTATTTTTTGGCACGTTAAATTTATTAAAAAAAAACTCTCATAACTCTTTTTTTTTTTTCGCCAGTAATATTATTTCAATGCTATCAATTTTTCTACTTTGTCGAAAGAGCTCTAGAGAGATTTCCGCTGATTTTCAAATGTATTTATAATTTCTCTACCCTCAAACACACACACACACACACACACACACACACACACATACATACACACTCATATATATATATATATATATATATATATATGTATATAGTGTAGAATGCTAAAATTGTCGTCACTGAAAAGACGACATGATTCCATGTTCTGTTTATGAAAACCTGTTTTCTTTTATTGTTATAGACCATCTTCTAGTTGGCCAGTTGTGTACATATCCCAAGAACGATAGAGGCCTTCTATCACGTCTGAAAGTGACACAAGGTTCAACGAGCGAGATCGGAGATGCACCGCTTTAAAACCCATTCTCTCTATCGATCAATGTTATGACAACTGTAGCGTTGTCAGAACCATCAAAATGTAAATTACACAGTGATGAAAACAAAGTTTCCAGCTACGGTAATGGACATTGTAAGGTTTCAAGTAAGGGCCACATCATGCAATGGTGTAATCAAGTGGTCACTGGCAGATCGTGGGTGTGGTAGCATGACTCAGCGCCGACCTACAAGTTCAAAGAGACGCAGGCTTCGCTTCAGAAGGAGTGCTACGACTTTGTACCCTTCTCTAACTGGCCTCCTCCTTCCCCGACACGAAACGGCTGGACTACTTCGTTTAGTCAAGAACATCACCAGCTTGATATCCCACCACAACAAAAAAAAAAGAAGCTTGTCGCCATCTGTCGAATATTCGCCGAGGTTTCAGCACTCGCGGAAAAGCATGCTTATGATTCCGGACTCGCAATGAGTTGGTGGTTGAAGCTGAATGCGGCTACATTGAATAGATGTTACCCTACTACATAATCAAACAACCTGAACTGATTTTTCAATAAATGTTTTAAAATAATGCTGTTGTGTCATTTTCTTTAGCAGGACAATGTTTTCGCCCACCGTATGTGGATGACTATAGTGCTCCTCACCTTGAGTTTAGCATATTGAGAAGTGAAACACGAATTACCATTAGCATATAAGCGACGCTCTTTGTGTAAACAAATCGAGCGGAGGTATTTCAGACGATATCAAAACATCGTTAAACTCACTACTCGTTCAAGCAGCCGCCAATAGCGTAATGGCTACGAGCCTTGACTGCCGTACAAACGGTCGGGTTTCAATCCTGGCTTGAGGTAGTTGCCTGTCTAGCCGCACTGATGAGCTGTGAAACAGCGAAACAGTACTTTATGTGGATGACTATATATATATATATACATACATATATAAAGTTATAAATGCAGACTTTCTTTTTGCCGCCTGTATATATATATATATATATATATATATATATATATATATATATATATATACAGGCGGCAAAAAGAAAGTCTGCATTTGTAACTTTTTCAAAAACTGCAATTTTAAGCTAAATGTAATGTAATTGTTTAAACAAAATAAACATAATTTAATTGGCCTTTTATTCTTCTAGAATTTTAACTGTTCATATTTGACATTTAATTAAAATATTCTAGTGTTCACGTCAATTTAATAAAATAACTCTCTCTCTTTTTCTCTCTCTCTCTCTCTTTATATATATATATATATATATATATATATATATATATACATGCAGGGCTGCATAATGTAGCCAGGCTTTGTGGAAGCATCCTGTAGATTATGTAGCCAGACTTAGTGGTCACCCTATATATATATATATATATATATATATATATATATATATATATATATATATATATATATATATATATATATATATATACAGGGTGCCCACAAAGTCTGGCTACATAATCTAGAGGATGCTTCCACAAAGTCTGGCTACATTATATATATATATATATATATATATATATATATATACTACTGATGAAAAATTTAGGACCACTTAAAATCTTTAAAAATAAACCTTTTTCAAGTGTAGATTTTCAACTCTTCTGACTTAAGGTTACTAATATTACAATCGTATGGAAACAAAAAGGTACATTTTAAGAAATGTTATTTAAAAATTTGCATTTTCATATAATTAGGCTTTTACACATGATCAAAATTATAAACCAAAGGTATAAATTGTAAGATTTATGGTAATTTTAATGTGTTTTAGTTCAGTTGGAGATTGGCCGTCACTATGTAAAGGTTTTACTATGCGTAAAGCAAAAAACATAAAACAAAACAAAAAAAAACTAACCGAAGTTGAGCGCTTTCGAATTCTAGGATTTCATATTGTCACAGCGAGCGTTAGCAGCTAAGGTAAATCTCAGTAAAACTGTTATCTGCAACTTTCTAAAGAACACGCAGAATTATGAAAAAGCAAAATCCTTTGGTAGGCTCATTCAAAATTTCTTCTGTATTGAGTAAGAGAATCAGACAGGTTGTTATGAATGACAGAAGACTTTCTTTTAGTCAAAATTTTCAGATGCTGATTGCAGTCCAATAATCATCAGACGACACTTACAATAAAAAGGCATGCTTAATAAAAAGCGTAAACAAATCCCTCGATTATTACCTCGTCACAAAGTGGACTGCTTAAGATTTGGCTGTGAATACCAAACCTGGGACGTTGGAAAGTGGAATAAGTCCTGTTTGCCGAGGAGGAAAAATTCAATTTAGATGGTCCTGATGGCTTCCAGCGATATTGGCATGACAAAAACATGTCCCTTGAAATGTTTTACACATGTCATAGTAGTGGAGGGTCCGTAATGTTATGGAGTGCTTTTTCTTACAGAGGGACGATGGAGCTACAGGTGGTGCATGGTCGTCAGACAGCAGTCGGTTATGTTAGCATGCTACAAACAGCATCCTTGACGATGGAGGGCCATCTTTTGTGCGGGTATGGATAGTTATTCTAACATAATGCTACAATACACACTGAAAGACGGATATTGAGATTTCTACAAGAAAATGGAGTCTTTCTCTTGGAACATCTTGCATGCTCACCGGACATGAACCCAATTGAAAATGTTTGGGGCTGGATGAACAGAGAGGTTTATCGAAATGGCAAACAATATCCAATAAAAAATGAACTTCGTGAAGCCATCTTCAGAAACTGGAGCAGGATTCCCTGCATCTTAATGGAAACCTTTATTTCTAGCATGCCCCCCAAAATCTTTGAAGTCATCAAAAGCAGTGGAGGTAGAACTCATTATTGTTTGATTGTTGAATGTTTTCATACACTTTTCATACACTTTTTGCACAATTTAATAGAATTTTTGCCTCTGGGTTTACAATTTTGATTATCTGTAAAAGACTTAACTTAATAAAAAAGTAAATTTTAAAAATATATCTTTGGAATGTAGCTTTTTGTTTCCATAATCTTTTAGATTGTGGTATTGATAATGCTAAGTCGGAAGAGTTTAAAATCTATGCTTAAAAAGTGTTTTTTTAAAGATTTTTAAGTGGCCTTAAATTTTTGGTCAGCAGTATATATATATATATATATATATATATATATATGTGTGTGTGTGTGTGTATGTATTACTTGTGATGAGGTGCATCGTACTCGATGATAAGTTACAGATTAAAACGGTTTATAGCGATTAGAGTTAAACGCAAAACTTATAAGAGCTTACCTACATTGTAAGATCAATTAAGCATGAATTACCTATTCTAATTCAACGATATGTGAATTTTTACCATTTCAACAAGCCGCAATTCTAGTATATATATATATATATATATATATATATATATGTATACACGCACACACACATATATATATATATATAATTTTAGTCATTCAATGAATTTAAAAAATTATGATATATATCGAGCAATCTTTATTTAGATGGCATAGTACTTATAGAATATTACTGCCAATAATATTTTGTAAGACTTATAATCACAGGTTTCCATACAATATATATATATATATATATATATATATATATATATATATATATATATATATATATAATGGAAGCAGAGTTTATTTTAATGTACTAGCAAATGTATTGATACTATTAAAAGAAAATAGTGCTCCTTGTACTGTAGATATATGGTAATCTCGATAGGCATTGATATCCTAGAGCTTTTTTAATATTGGGTAAAACGATTTTTAATTCAAAATTATAAATCAGTTTCCAAAGGAAAACAAACAAAATCAATAGATTGTACAATCGTTTCGGAAACGATTTTTTATTGAAATAGACAATATGTCTTGAAAAATAATTTGATAAAGCATGTTCTTTAAGCAAAGTCTCCTCATCAGCAAACATATGAGGGGGGGGGGTAAAGACACAAAAAGAAACTAGCATTTTTTGTAGTAAGGCAGATATTCCTGGAAATATTTTTAAAAATAAAGAAAAGAACTTAATAATTTTCACGTTGATAAATAAAATAAAAATAAAATTGGATAGAAAAATAAGGCCAGGAGAAATTATTTTTAATATTTCTAATAAAAATGTATACAAATTAGAAACGCTAAAAAAATCATTGAAAATTTCATATCTATATCAGTGATTGCTAGATGAAAGATAATGTTTTTAAATTGCAACAAAATGTACATTACATAAAATAAATCCAAGGTAATTTTTTTATTCAATTTAAATTAAATTTTTATACCTTACTTTGTAAAATTTATAAAAGTACACTTTCAAGATAAATAAATTTCAAATTTAATCTTGTACCTTTATTTTAAACCCTATAGTAAAAACATTTTGTTTAACAATTTTCATGCCTTGGATGAAATACTTTTCTTAATCGCATCTTATCTTTTTAAGATTATATTGTAAAACTCTCCTCTCTATTTCAGTTTGTATTTCTCCTCACACCACAACTCATTTTGCAAGCCCCTCTTTGTATTATTACAGGTCTGAATAATCTCTGTTCAGTTTGTATTTCTCCTCACACCAACACTCATTTTTCAACCCCATCTTTGTATTATAAAAGGTCAGAATATTCTCTCTGTTCCAGTTTGTATTTCTGCTCACACCACAACTCATTTTTTGCAACCCCCTCTTTGTAATACAGGTCGGAATAATGAGAACATCTGATTTTTTATACAAAAAACTTTAAAATAACTTTTTTGGGATTAAATTTTTTAAAAATTGTATAATTATAGAAAATCTTTTACATTTTATAAGGAACATATTTCATATAGGTTTCATTAACAAATATTCAGTACATAACGAAAAAAAATAGAGATGAAAATTTCAAAAGGACTTCATAACTGGTTACGGTCTATAGTAATCCTCGCCAGCGAAAGTCTTTGTTATTGTTAGTCTATTATTATTCTTATTTAAAACATTTTGTGTCCTGCTCTTTCGCGCGAGAACTAATATATATATATATATATATATATATATATATATATATATATATATATATATATATATATACGTTTTCTTAACTTTCACCGTAATTTTGCCTCCTTAACATTTATTGTTTTGGGCTCAAATTAAATTAAAATGTTGGACCCATGTCCAAGTAGCATACATCTAAAATGTCAAGTGTTTAGACACAATTCGCTTAACTATGTCTTAAATCAGTTATGTTTGATAAATGCTAGTAAACCGGCTTGGATTTACAAGAAGCATGTTCACGTGACTGGATAAGATAGTGAGTTTAAAACCAATATATGTATAGCTTTCTTATTACTACGTAAAATACAAATGGAATGTAAACTTATGAATTATATCGTTTCTTCTAATTGGTAATACATGGGTCTCAAATGAAAAAAAAGTATCAATTATTATAACCTACGTGTTTGCTATATAACTATCCAACTACGTGTTTGCAATAACTATCCAAACTAAAAAAAAAAACAACAACCTCGTAGAGATAAATGCTCTTGAATCTGCTTATCCGAAAGAGAGTAGAGGGTAATAAAACACAAATCCAGAACTCTCCCGGAAATTTTAATCGCTCTGACAACCAACACCCGATATAAATATCTAGAATTTTCGCATGCATTGATGCATTAGATATTAGTATGCGCTACATTAGGAATGCAGAGTGATTATATGTATTGGGAAGAAACAGCACTACAACAAAACCTTACAAATCTGGAAATGCAATGGTCTTTCTCACCTGCTTAAACTGGAACTGCCTTTCTCAACTTGCGTTTTTAAAGAGTGTGTGTTTTGCTGATATGCAAATTAATGCCACCTATGTAAAAAATCTAACTACGAAAAGAACGTTCTTCTTTTTTCTTTTCGTCTTTTTTCAATTTTTTCCACTGATTACAGCCTTCTTATATGAAAGATTTTTCATTTAATGTTAAGACATTTAATATCTATTTTGTTCCGTATTGATTTCTTTGGTCGCCATTTTGTTTTCACGTATACATTAATTCTGCATACTCACTTGCAATATTCCATAGATAGTCATAACATACTTGCTTAACGGGCCACGGGTAGTTTATTGCACACACACATACACACACACACGCACACACACACACACACACATATATATATATATATATATATATATATATATATATATGCACTTCTCTCTCTACCTCTTTCTCCACACACACGCGCGCGTGCACACACACACTCACACACACACACACACACATATATATATATATTTAAGAGAAAGTAGTTATTAAGCATGTTAAAACACTTTGAAAAAGAGTTAAAAACATATTTAATTTTAAAAAAGAAGCACAAAATAAGTGGACAGTCCTTAATCCGCGGAGTTTCGAGGAAATACTTTCCTTCTCATCAGAGGGTAGGATTTAGCAAAATGCTGGATCGGATTTTGCTTGCAAAAGTATATGATTAAACTACAAGTAAGTATATATATATATATATATATATATATATGCATATATATATATACACACACACACACATATATATATATATATATATATATATATATATATATAAGTAGATGTGTAAAGATCGCCGAAAAAAGGTTTCATAATGATTAGATAAGAATACACGCCCTATGCTATTCAAGCGATGTCTGGTGTAATTATATAGCTTAACAAATGGATAAAATATATTTGTATACTATATTAATAAATGAATTTTATTGACACAGAAATTAAAAAGAAAATGAGGAAAATGTACTTTTTAATAGAATATATTTTGGATGTTTCGCTTGTACCGTTTCTGTGTTGTATTTATGTTTCTCCATTCTCTATCTTTAAATCACCAAAGTTCGGCGGTGTTTATATGCATATATATATATATATATATATATATATATATATATATATATATATATATATAAACGTATATACATATAGATATGTATACACATATGTGTATATACATATATACATATACATACACATATATATGCATACACATATATATATGCATCTAATGGTTCTGTCTATTGGTGTCTTAGGTGTAAACGAATAAAAAAAGCAATGAATAGAATGAAAAATGAATAAATAAAATAAAATAATAAATAAAGGAATAAACAAATAAATAAATAAAACTTATAAATAGGAAAATGAACTCGACAGCAGAAAGGAAAAATAACAATCATGAAAACAATTAAATAGGCAATAGCAACGATAGGCTTATAATATTAATTTAACTCAAAGCGAAACCTTAGTCCAATAAACAACCACCAGGTTAAAAGTATACTCACACTGCTCCATCGATAGCTGAACCACACGAACTCGTACTCCCTATCATCCGCCTATGTGACAAACAATAATCCAACATTATCCTGGGCCCTAAGCTCTGTTTGCTCATACTTGAAAAGAATTATTAATCTAACATCATATATATATATATATATATATATATATATATATATATATATATATATATATAAACTCTCCCTATCGATTTCAACGCATGAGGTTCCCCTGCAACTAAGTTTTCCAGGAGACCAACACAGATGATTTGTTTACAGTGATGAAGGCTTTGTGTAAGACTAACCACCCTTCTTGGTAACACTGCTTGCCTTTGTCGGTTCAGATGATTGCCAGGGGGTAGAGTATACAGTAAACCGCAGGTTTTTACAGCTCCTTAAAAAATCTTTGTAGTTTAAACGATTAGATAGAGCGAAAAACTCCCTTTAAAATGATATATAAAGTAAAGGTATTATTGCGAAAACCTATTTGAGAATAAGTCATTTGATATCAAAATTAAAAATTAACCAGGAAATTTCTCCTAAGCTTAATATTTGGGCTTCATCGGACGTTTATATATATATATTTTTTTATGATTGCACATGCGAAAATCGTTCACATGACAGCTTCCTTATGTTAAGAATCAGTAGGTTTGAAAATACTTTTAAAATATTCTGAGAAGCTGGCCTAATGGTTTTCGCAATTAAGTCAATGTCTTTAAGTTTTGGTTTCAATATCCGCTTGCGTATGTTTATTTTTTTTCTTGCAAGAAATGAATTATTTAGAAAAAAACATAATACTCGCATGCGCCTGTCTCAGTTTATTTCCGTCTTTCAAATTCATTTTTTAAGGGAATTTAACGTTATGTTTTATGCCGGACAACACTGGGTATATCTACTAGTATAACTAGAAAAATCAGGGTCTGTGTGTGAGCACGCTTCTCAACCTATATACTAAACGAATTTTTGATCTATAGATATAAAATTCGGTATATAATGTATTCAGACATGTGGAAATGTTTTAATTAATTTGGATCCGAAAAAGGGCTGATAAAAAAATAGTACGTGGTGGATCATCAGATAGTTATCTGTTTGCTAATTTTCTATGAATGCGCACGCGTGAATTGTTCCAATGATACTTCCCTTATGTTAAGAATAAATAGGATTGACACCAGTTTATAAAGCAGTGTAAAGTTAGCCTAATGGGTATCGTTACTTACTGTCTTACGGCTTTGTTTCGATCTCAGCTCGAGTAGTTTTTTTTTCTTTTTACTTACAGAAAGTGAACTGTTTATAAATTAAAAAAAATATATAACACGTCTCAGTTTCTTTACGTTTTTACTTCATATTTTTGAGAAATTTAATTTAGGTTTAATGCGCACAATATTTCTGTTTATAATAAATAAGAAATAAGCATTAATAAAAATATACTGTTTATGCGTATATTTCGACGTATATATGCATATGCATATATATATATATATATATATATATATATATATATATATATATATATATGTATATGAATTTTGTTTATTTTCTCCTGGATTTTTTTTCATTACAGCCGTTTCGTTAGTGGGAGGCAATTTTACGATTTATATGTCCACAAAACTATCCTGTTCCGCCACCTTCTACAGATAATTTTTCCATTTGATGTTAACAACAAAAAGTTGATTTTTTACATGATATTTGGGAAAAAGAAATTCCACCGCCATGCTGCCACATGTCAGCCATGTTGGGTGTTATGCTAAGATAATTTTCTGTTTTAAACCCTAATTTCGTATGTTTTATTTTTTATTTTTGTGTTAATTACTTTTTTTCCTTATTTAATTTTTTCTAATTTCTTATAATTTTATTTCTACATTTATGCGTGTTTATTCTAATTTTCCTTTTTGTTTGGTTTTCGAACTATTATTTATTATTTAATTTCTTGGATTCAAGGGGAGGTTACTGTCATGGTATATATTTTTCTAGGTTTACGTCCCTTGCTCCTTTTTCTTTCCTTATATTATACGTTTAGTTTTTTTCCATACTTTAATTGTTCCTTTCTTTTCCTTTTATTCATTTTTAGCTATATTCATTCAATATTTTTTTGTTAACATTTTTTTGTTAATCTGGTATAATGCGTGAAATATATATATTTATATATACACTCCTATAAATTTGCGATTTTTGTGTATTGATATTCATAATAAAAATCATTTTTCTATTCATTTAAAATTAAAATACAACTTTGTTATATATGGGTCCTGGGATTGCATTCGTTTGCAAAAGATCTACCTAATTTTTATACTTTTTAAAACATTTATTTATAGTTATTCACTATTAATTTGTCGTTTTTATGAAGTGATAAACTTAAGTAAACTACTATGTGTAAATATTTGCGTACAAAAGTTATAAACATTTTAATATATATATATATATATATATATATATATAGTAAGTTATAAAATATATATGGCGATTAAGCTACACTGAATATTCCGTGTTCATCCACTCTAGGACTCTTCAGGCTTAATGGCCATATATATTTTATAACTTACTAACTAGCTCTATCTACGGATTGATCACTTTTGAAGTAAATACTTTATGTTTACGCATAAATTTATACTTTCGTATATTAATTTTACGTGAGTAAATTAAGTAGTTATATATATATATATATATATAATTTGTTTTTAAAATTTTGCCCAACACACTCCTCTGTTAGGCTTTGGTCTACAGATATGAAACTTAATATATAAGCTATTCAAACGCATGCGAAACATTATATTTGTGATTTAGCTAGGGAACATTGGTGCAAAATTATGAAAATTAACAAAAAAATAATAATTTGTCATATGAAAGTCGAACAACGGCAGACGAATATGCATGTGTAACGTAATAGCTTATATTTCATGTATTACTGTTTAGCCATCCAGCAAGCATGTCTTGATAGCTCAGACATTAACGTCGAAGGAAAGGGTAAATCGTAAACTGAATGTCTTGGTTTCGATTTTCGGTTATATCGTTATAGAGTTATTTATTTTTTTTGTTTTACTTTTCAAGTTATTACTATTAATTGGGTCCAATATAATATAAAAATAAATACGAAATCTGAATTAATCAAAATATCATATTTAAACGTATTTTGCCACTGGGTAATGCCGGCGGTCTCGTAGTAAACACACACACACACACACACACACACACACACACACACACACACACACACATATATATATATATATATATTTATCTCTCTCTCTCTCTCTCTCTCTCTATATATATATATATATAATCGGCCACTCTGATGAGTCGTGAACGACGAAACACGTGTCAGTGGATAATTATATTTTAAAAATAATATATATGCTGCTCCCCATGCGGGGGTACAAAATTGGTTAAAGGGAAAAGTATTCCCAACTCGCATTTAGGTAAAATGCACTTTCGTAAATAATCGAATTCATTCAAGACGTATCCCAAAAAACAAAACAAATAACATATATATATATATATATATATATATATATATATATATATATATATATATATATATATATATATATATATACGTTGTGCCTGAAATAGGTTGTCAAACTTTTTCGTGTTGGCAATATAATTGATAGTTCACACATGAAACTCATATTAAAATATTACTAAAGTGTTTTTGAACAAGTTCTATTTTTAACATCGATCAAGGACTAAGAACTATGATTTATTCTCGAGATTGTTTAAGTGCTCAATATCTCGTTCAATGATCGCAGTATAACGCATTCTTCAACACATATTGAAAATAGTATAATGATAATTAAAAGTTAAAAAGTGAGTAAGGATTTGTTTAACTTTTCTCTGCTAAATGCATATTATCTGTTTTATTTTGTTTATTTGTTGGGGGCACAAACGTCCTGTTCCTACGTCTATCTTAGTGCTGAAAAAAGAGAGCGGGAACTGTCAAATAACTCTCACAATATTTCTATACCTGCCATGTATTGTCACATCTTAGATCGTGAGATATTCTCTCACAGCGGTTTTGCCTTTGGAAGACTGAAATAAAACCAATCAGAAATTACAACAGACTCAAACTTCAACGTAAATTTTATTAAAGTAAAAAAACAACCCAAGTTGCAAAAGATTTGTCATCTTTACCTATCAGCCAAACTGGGCCGGTAACACCCGGAAAGGTAATAGTTCCTCTTCGTGTAATGCTGGATACAAAACTCCGCTGACGAAGAAAAGCTGCAACAGGTTTAGGAGTAAAGTGGGGCCTTCCAAGATGGATACTGCTTGTTATGTAGTCCTCATGGAGTTCATTGGTTATATCCGTCCGAATGGCGGACAAATGACAGGTCAAACTGTAGACCTTAATTTCGTCTCTGAGAGACATTATATGGTGTAATGATGAAAGTCAGTTAATTCACTGATCACAGCAGTGAGCAATTAATAATATTTAGCCCAACACAAGAGCATTGGTGCTTGCAGATGATAATACTATTTCGCCCCACATTAGAGCATTAAAATATATCCGTAAGACTAAGTAGCTTTGAGGCGACAAACCTCGATTGAGTTCCGTACGTCCATCTCAACATATTGTCTGTGTCAAAAGTAGCGGTCTGTAAGGATAAATTTGGCGCCAAGAATATCATGGGCAGTAAGTAAGAACTAACAATCTGATAGGTTCAAACAAATCGTGGGCGGTCAAACTGACCAATGATAAGCCTGCTTATTTCTGCAGAATTTCTTCCAATATGTCTTATATGCCGTAGGGCTGAAAAAAGAGTGCAAGATCTTTCAGATAGCTCCCAGCGTTTTTCTATAAACGTCAGGCCTTGGCACATAGTTGTTCATCTGGTACTAGCCATGCTTGACGTAGCTTAACTTCGGTGTGTCAACGTGATTAACTATAATGCAAATTTAATGGACTAATGATAGGAAAACGTGCTCGCTTAATTCTCTAATCATTACGAAGGGAAGAAATGACAGGACGGCTTTGAGATCGTTGAAAAGGTGATTATATAGTTAATAACTCATTAATTTCTATACTTCTATGACCATTAGATATAAAAAGGAAAATAAACAACAACACCACAAAAAATACATTATATATATGTATTTTATTCAAATTATGTGTTAACTCATATTTGGGGCTGATCCAAAGCAAATAGACACATATGCCATACGTAATTTCTTTCTGCCAATATAACGTATAAAAAAGGCGTAGAAAAACAAACATAAAAAATAATGCCTAAGCAAATAGGTCACCCAGTTTTTGTGTGTGTGTCCATATATGCCTGAACCGCACGGATACCTTTGATATGGTGAACGATGTCGTAATAGTTGGATGATTCTAAATGTGTTGGAGTTGATAAGTAAATCACCATCCCTGTGCCAAATTTACCCATTCTCTCTCCTCTTTCTTTTTCTTATCTTTTTCTGCCTCTCTTTTTTGCATATATATATATATATATATATATATATATATATATATATATATATATATATATATATATATATATATATGTATGTGTGTATATATATATATGTATATATATACATTCTAAAATTTTGATATATGTATGTATGTATGTATGTATGTATGTATGAATGTATGTAGTAAGGCGGAGAGGGAAGATGAGAAGAGGGAAATGAAAAAAAAAAAAAAAAAAGGACGAAAATCCCTCGTATTGCCCGTTAACCAAATAAGTAAATAAATAATGAATACATATAAATGATGAGGCAAAAAAGTAAAAAAATGACCAAGATTACAGCTGTTGGCTCTGATATAATCCAGGCGGAATAATCGGTGAGGAGGTTGGAACGCTGGTGGTCGTGGAGGTCGTAAGAGGAGAGGGGAGATGCGTCGGAGTGCAGTCGGGGAATGCGACAAAATCACTGTTTGAAAGCCAGTAATGTTAAAGAAAGGCGTGGGGTCGTCTGGGTAAACGGAGACTTAGACTCTCTGCACATAGTTCATATATACATATCTATCCATCTACTGTTTATCTATTTATCACCCTTTCTATCCCCCTTACTCTGTATATATATATATATATATATATATATATATATATATAATTATTTCCTATAATTATTATTAAAGCCATACAGACACTAGTGTTTCATCCGTTCGTGAATCACCAGTGCAGCGTTTGATAAAAGCTATCTCCATTAGCAAGGGCATAATCTATTCAGTCACCGTGAACCGTTAGAAATACGGTTGAAATTTAAACATGTTATTTTGAAATGTTTTAACGTCTGTCAGAGTGATCGACTAATTATATGATGATTTGCGCGCACACACACGCACACACACACACACACACACACACACACACACACACATATATATATATATATATATATATATATATATATATATATATATAAAATATGTATTCTTCCCCGCATTGATGAAAACCGGACGGCCCAGTCTAACTTAATTATGATTAATTTATCTTAATACTTTTATAATTTTTACTGATATGTTGAATGTTGAAATAAATGATTAAAAGTTATACACAATATATGAGCTTTTTTATGTTCGTACACGAATTGAGTGATATGAAAATGATGTATATTATCACTAGGACGTAAAAAGTTACTGTAATAAAGGTACACATTTTAAGATATGCCTTTAAGTGAAGAGTTAAGGAGTAAATGTTTGTTATATTACATTTTAATCGTTGCATAATAGCTACGAGGTTAAAACGTTAAAAAGCGAAAATATTCAGTTATTTGGAGATCTCCACAGTACAAAGCTGGTTCGTTGCTGCTTTAGCGGTACAAATGCAGAAGGTTCGTAGGAAAACAAAGAAGATGATGCTACATTGCGGCTATGAGACAATGCTTATGCCTATTGGAGTAGATACTGTTTTTAGAACCCTGTATAAGAGAGAGAGAAAGAGTTATTGGTAGACTCAGCCAACTGTGATAACAATACTATATGAAGTGTGAAATGATGATTTTGTAAGCATATATGAATCTTACAGGCCTGACAAATGTCCTGGCTTGGTAAAACACAGACTTAGAATTATTTACTCCAAGGCAGATGAATGCAACATTATTTCTACCTCAAAGAGGTTGTTACTTTAGAAGTCGCAATAGTATCTGATCTCTTGACTATGAAAATCTTACTGTGTGATCGGATATTCATAAGCGCGTAATCTAATAACTGCTTGAATGTGCCTTTTTTATATCTCGTAAAAGTAAGAACATTATATAATAGCGACGCTTCACTTCCCATTATATCGTTGTATAAACTGCTTAACTTTTCTGGGGTCAGTCTCCAATAAGATATTAATTATTTTAGCATGTGGTGGATAACTGTCCAGCGTTTTTTTATTGATCTTAAGCTTTACATAGTATCAAAGAGTAAAAAGCTGCTTCTGGCTTGAGGTGTTTTACAATGTACCTGTTAATGATGTGAATAGCGACTCTCTTGACTAGTTCCTGGATAATCTCGATAACTGCAATATATATTGCATGATATTAAAAGTAAACGAAACTTAAATTCGCTCTGCACGCATAAGTATCATTTGTATTTTCTAGATTATTCTTGTAATAGCGTGTTATTTTTACAGCGTCTCGACCGATGTAACCACATAATTTTGCAGTTTTATTCACTCATTCTTAATCGAACAAATTCGATCTTAAAAATAGTATTTATTCTCTTATACATAAAGGCATTTTACAGGAGAATGTTTTGCGTTACACCGGTGGCACGTAAAGTTGTTACCGTGTAAAAATTATTTGTTTTTATCTAGAAGCGAAGAAAGACTATTTTTAAGATCATCAAGCCCAAATATTAACTGACGTGATATTGTAAAGAAACACAGACGGGATTTTATGAGCGACATTATCATTATTATTTTTTAATTTTATTTTTGCGAATAAGTCCACCGAGTAAATTATTCCTCGTTATATATAGTATTTATTAGGAGATTGATTCTATAATAAAACATACGCAATGTACATAAATTAATATACCATGTTTAAGCGTATTGTAGGACCGGACAACACCAGACGTCTAGCTAGTATGCATCTAAAAGAAAAAAAAAATGTAGAAAATTCTATGTCATAACGTCGGTTACTTTCTTTTGCGATTTCAGAAAACTTTAGTGATGAAGACTCGGAAATGGCTTTTCGTTTCTGAGCTGTTTATGATGTGATAAAAAAAAACATTCTGCGAACATTCTACAGAAGTACATATCGTAGTATCAAAAGTGATGTTGTATCCGATATCATTTCGAGTGTTGTGAGCCTTGAATAACACAAATAAATTACATTAACAAATTGTAGCTTCAAAAATTTTAACCAAAATATACAGAAGTAATGGGTTAGTGGAAGCAGTTCCTAGCTTTTACGGATTTATCATTACAACTACTGCCATAGAATCATACTTAGTCAATATAGTGAAGGAATAACAAATATCACCACGGAAGAAAGCAGTATCCTTGGGGTTGCCTATTAAAATGACGATTACTCTACACAGGAAACACACAAGATGTTTTACTTGTTTCATCGGTTTCAAAAACTAAACTTGTAAACTATAGAATTACAAGCCTGAATAGATTTGAAAATTGTTGTAATTTAAATTTTTTGCTATCATTTCCTCTGTAAGAAAAATGTGGAAACTTCAGGGATAAATGAAAGAAACTATTTTTTTAAAATTCTTTGTTTAAACAATTGATGAACTAATGAATAACGTTGACTTTATTTTCATTCTTTAAATCTTTCTTATGCATACACATGCAGCATACATATATACACAAACATATATATACATGTGTGTATATGTATATATATATACATATATATATATATATATATATATGTGTGTGTGTGTGTGTGTGTGTGTGCGTGTAAATGTTTTGTGGCGGCGATAAGATTTTTGAAGATACTGAGAATAGTGGTCAGCAATCGGATGTTGACAACGACTAATTCAGAGCCTAAGTCAACGCCAATCCACAAAACACTTATTCGAGAAATTGCTTCTGAATTAGACGTATCGCATACGAGGATTCCAACTACTTGAGAGAGATTAGGAATACAAAAAAAAATAATTGATAAACTGGTACCTCACAAGTTGAACGATAACTGAAAAAAAATGCTGTGCTATATTTGTTTTTTTTTTTTTTTTACATAACAAGAATGGTACGTTTCTTAAACGTGTTTTGACTTGCGATGGAAAGTGGGTTCTTCACGACAACGGGCGACGCTCATCCCAAGGGTTAGACGCAGATGAAGTTCCACAACACTTCCCGAAGACAGAATTGCACTAAAAATGGTTCTGCTGACTGCATCGTGGTCTGTGACCGGTGTCATCCATGATAGTTTTTTTTAAATATAGGCGAAAGCATTACAGCAGAGTACTGTTAAAAAATGGATAAAATGCTTTCGACACTTTGATAATAAAACTCATTGTTAGTCAAGAGAAAAGGCTCGGTTCTCCTCCACGACAATGCCCGATCGTACATTGCTAAATCGACTATGCAGAATTTGAACGAATTGGGCAACGAGTTTCTTCTTCAATCGTCTTATTATCCAGACATCTCACCTACCCACTACTACTTTTTCAAGCATCTCGACAACTTTCTGCGTGTTACAATATCAATAACGATTTCAACGACTGCATCGCCATTAGAGCGCAAGGTTTTGACTGAATACACTTATTTTACACTGGCAAAAGCTTGTGTATTCTTACGTTGGTTATTTCGATCAATAAATGTCGAGATGTGTTCATCTGAATTTAAAAGTTAAAAGTCAAAAACCGCAAATATTCAAATCAGCGCAGTCGAGCCACGAGAAATTGTTCTTTTCAGCGCTACGAATTTCATTTTAATATAAAATAATGAAAAAAAAGTAAAGCATCGGTTTTTGACAACAAATTTATTAAATTTCGAGAGTTCGAGCTAAAATTCTAATTGTTATCCATTTGTAATATATATATATATATATATATATATATATATATGTATATATGTATATGTACAATAAATAAAATTAATAATATCAACAAAAAATACGCCTCAAATAAAAAGGGGCAATGAACAAAGAGCAGGTAACTTCCACAAACGCTCAGGCGATTATAACAGTTAAATACCTCAGAATGTCTTATAATAAATAAATAAATCCATAATAGATCTTACGTATATATATATATATATATATATATATATATATATATAGAGAGAGAGAGAGAGAGAGAGGGAGAGATAGATAGAAAGATAGATAAATAGATAGATATATAGATAGATATGTAAGCATATATGCAAAACATAGAGGGTGACTAATTTAAGTTTATAGCGAGAAAGATAATATATTTTATTAAAATCGATCTATTTCATTATAGAGAAAACGATCCCTGTCGTGGACGTGCACTACACACGAGCAAGCGTAAGTGAATTTTAAATTAAAAAAAAGCTTAGCTTATCAATATTTACCGGTGTCTGTTGAATGCTTACAAAGTCGGTGAATTTGATATAACTCATTAGCAGATGGGTTCGGCGATTATAAAGTGGAGAAAGAGATATAAGCGAAGAAGCATTTTCAACCGACGAATAAAGAATATGCATTACGAATAATATAAATTGCGTCCAAAAACAATTGCTGAAACACAAATGGTCGCCCGTTTTAATAGCTCTATTCTCGTCCTCGTAGCCATTCGACGTTTTTAGTTTTTGAGTTTGAAAACTTAGGAGGGCTCACTTTTGGGACGATCCTTGTATAATCAGATACTGGATCCTCTTTCTATTGACGCGTGAGGGTATGGAAACGAAGGAATTCGAGATAGTAACTTACTAATTTAAAAATGTCGACGGATATTTATTTTAAAGATTGTAGCAGTCACATTAAGTCACATTAAGTCATATTAAGTCACATTAGTCACATTAAGTCACATTAAGTCACATTAGTCACATTAAGTCATATTAAGTCACATTAGTCACATTAAGTCACATTAAGTCACATTAGTCACATTAAGTCACATTAAGTCACATTAGTCACATTAAGTCACATTAAGTCACATTAGTCCAGTTGTGTTGATACTTATTGCACCAGTTTTACTGGATATGCCCGCTAATATCTATTTCGATTTTTTTTACACGAAACTAGTGTTTAGTATAATTAATGGCAAGGATGAAATATTCCACATTTTATAGTTTCTTTTTATGTTTTACATAAAACTGTGTTATTTTACCATTTTTCCTCCGTAGTTTTGTTAAAACGGCATTTTGGATTTGAACTAAAGTTGTTACTTTCTCTCATATCCACATGTGCAGTTTAACAGATCTGTTCTCACAAAATATCTTATTTGAGGTACGAGAGGCGTTCCAAGACCTTCTTTTTATTTTCAACCGAATTTATCCAACGGGATTGCAAATTTAGTCGTTATAATGACTGAACTTATACATTGATATCTTGAAACATCCATTTCTCTGTTGCAGATATTGATGATGTGAGACTATGAGAAAGCGTGCCATTTCATTGATGTGCATCATTCTATTTCTGGCAAATGATAATGCTGATGTCTACGTAGTAAAATAAATTATGTAGGCTAATTGTTTTAATGGTACCACTATTGTCTTCGTAGTTCTTCAAATTTTTAGTTAAATAAGAGGAAACTTTACTTTTAGAACGATTTTTATATGATAATACTCGGTTGAGGACGCCAATCCCCAATCATCGTTCATCGCTGGCACAGTGTATTGAGAATAGCGGTGAACCTGTCGAAAAATAAATTGATAGTAGAAAATAACGCTCGTTTCAACCATTTCCCTTTCGTCTTCGTAGTTCTTCAACTTTTGTAGAAAATATAAGAGGATTTACTTTTGGACCGACCCCCGTATATCTGGTATATGTTCCTTGGAGTTGCGGTTATGTAATCCCTTTCAATAAGATTAGAACGATGGTAAGTAGAGTAGACCGTTGCTTTTGTCTCAAGAATCTCCTTAGTTTGTAAAGCTTCGTTTTGAAGAGGACGATGCCTTTATTGTTTTTTGCCTTTTCGGGTTCGTGATGGCATTTTGATATCCTCTTGCTCTGTGGAAATGGTGAAGTGAATGACTAAGTACCGATTCCCTACATTGAACTAACACAGCATCTAACTTTGACTTTTATGAGAGCCGGTTAACGTATGTATGCATAAAACGTCAACACGAGGGGACGCAGTTATTTATTTTGCAAGTATTCACCATTAGCTTTGCAACTAAAGATAACAAACTAAAACTTTGGACGAAGAAAGGTGTTTTTGCAAGTTATATTTTGTCTGAAGTTATTTGTTCTAAATTTTATGACTATTTTAGCGGCTTAACTTTCATGGTTGTGTTGATGACGGGAGAATCCGGGTGGTAATTGCGTGATTGTTACGCAGCACATTTTAAACAGCAATTTCCAAATATGTTTCGTAGGATATATCAATATAAGATTTCAATGATAGACTTGCGTGAGGCTATCGTCTGCCTACATGACTTCTTAGGTGATTTAGTAAATATATTCTCTACTTAAAACACTGAATCGTGGTCAAGTTGGTTAGCTTTGAAAGGGGATGGTTTTTATCTGTTCAAGTGATGACAGTCACGTATTACTGTAATGCTACGCCGCACTTTATATATTGTTTACTTAAAGTAAGCTAAACCAAATTGTATTATCGATTCAAATGGAACAGAAATGACCATTTAACCGTAGCACTAAAATTGAACAACGCCTTCGTAAGTTAAGATCATCTCTTTAAGTGATCCTTTAAGATCTGTCCTTGTTATTCGTCATTCGTTTTTAAATTCAGGAGTACGTTAAAGGTATTGTCGTAAGTGGTGTATACGTGACGGATAACGCCGAAAATATTGGAGCCGGGTAAAATCAGTTGCAAATCGGATTGATTGTGATAACGTCAACCCGACATTCCGATCGAAAAATCGAGCTCATCAACAATGTGAGAAATAATTACTTCTGGATAGAAATTGTTTAAAAAGTATTTTAAATCGTATTTTCCATATTGAATCTTAACATGTTATAGGGCTGAAGTTGCAGAGAATGATTCCTTTTTCTACGCGGTATTATTATTATTATTATTATTATTATTATTATTATTATTATTATTATTATTATACTGTTGTACCCTTTTTTGTAGTCGATTCATGACATGTCTATACTTTTTCTACATTAAACACTCTCTACGGTCTTTTTGCCCATGTATAATAGGGCATATGCTACTCTTTTTCTTTTTTCTCCCCCCTTTTCTATTCCTAGGATAGTAGTCTATGGTTATTAAGGGAATGATACATTTGTTCTATTAGTAGTGCCGTTAGTATTTCCTACATTGTAGGTAAGCACATTATAGGCCTGTCGTTACTAGGGACGGTCGCTTTTCCTGGGCATTTTTGCACCAGTGCAATTCTACGTTTGGTTATCTATTCTGGCACGTCTGCATCGTGGATTCATCTTTTCTTGTTCTGAATTAGCCTTTCAGGAAGTGCTGTACATTGTTTAAACCCTGCATGTGTCCGCGGTGACCTGCTGCTCTCCAGTTTTCTATGTTTTATAAGATTGTCTTGAGGGTTTTCTTGCTGATTTAAATTTTTTGCGCATGCTTTGTTTCTGTCGCGTCCGGTTATTATGTTAATGTTTTCGCTCCGTTCACATTTTCATAAAATTGAGTTTACTAATTTTCAAAGGTCTTGTTCTGCTATCACTATTCTTATTTCTAAATGTGTTGTCTTAATGTACGTGATTTTTCTGTTAATCAATTCTTCCTGTTCCTTATTAAGTTTCTCTCCGGTCGTCACATTTCTACTATTCCATTTTCTTATATTCACTTTCATATTATTATTATTATTATTATTATTATTATTATTATTATTATTATTATTATTATTATTGTTGTTGTTGTTGTTGTTGTTGTTGTTGTTGTTGTTGTTGTTGTTGTCGTCGTCGTCGTCGTCGTCGTCGTCGTCGTCGTCGTCGTCGTCGTCGTCGTTGTTGTTATTATTGGCTCACAAGAAGCTTTCACACAGATCATCAAATATCTCATTGAATACAGCCTGTAGTGTTCCCTGGAAGCTGAGTGACAACAAACCTCACAGATTTTCTAGTACTCACCACCTCTTTTGGTAACATTTGCAAATATATTTGCATTATCGCAACAGCTGTTTGCCATTGATTTCTCGTTGGCTGTGCCCCTTTGTCTTTACTGAAATTTGAGTGGCAATAAGCCTCCCCAAGGTCGCAGTTCTCTTCGCACTTAGACAGTGGATGTCTGGTCAGTGCTCACTCCTCGGTCTTTCCTTCCTCTTTGACGACTTGGCTATTCCTTCCCACTCTTTTTTGTGGGTGAGGAGGACAGTGATGTTCTAATGGATGGATGGGGAGGAGTCATAGGATTTCTAGGTATACAGTTTAAATGTTCTTGGTTCCATGTAGCGTCCCATGTTTTTTCTCTGTAGCAGTTTATGTGGTGTACGCTTGTTTTTCATGCGTGTTAGTCTCCACATCCAAGAGTTTTTCTTAATATTTCAACTGTTTTTCTTATTGTTGTTCGTTGTATTTTTCCAGTCATTCCTCTAATTCCAATTTCTCCCATTCTTTTTTCAAAGTTTTTCAGAATTGTTCTGAGGGTTCCTACTATTATAGGTATTATTTTGATTTTCTTCGTCTGTATACACAGATTTTCTTCATCAAATACACTGTTTTTGTTCCGTCTCTGCTTTTCTTTGATATTCACTCTGCAATCAGCTGGAACAGCAAAGTCTACGATTGGACATTTTTTTTTGTAATTATTATTATTATTATTATTATTATTATTATTATTATTATTATTCGTAGTAGTATTAGTATTAGTAGTAGTATTAGTATTAGTAGTAGTAGTAGTAGTGTAAAAGAAATTGATAAAAGCATCGTAGAATCTTATCGTCCAATATCTGTAGCAATATCTCTAGTATAAGTATTTCTTCCGCTCTATATAAGGCCTCGTATCTCTATTGCTATGTCTTTATCTATCTTCTTTATCTATCTATTAAAAAGGGATGTTAATATGTGTGTGTGAGTTCGTCCCCAATCTGATTACAAAACGGCTGGGCCTGGTTTTATGAAACTTCACAAAAATGTACTGGCAGTGTTCGTAAATAGGTTTTGTATCGGAATGTTTTTGATGAGTATCGATCCTCGATAATCAGAATAATCCGGTGGAAAAAGTAACAAACAATTTTGCTTTAAATTAGCACCTTATAGAGTCTAACATTACAACCGCATTGCAAAAGTTTCATTACTACATAAGCAGAAATGCCCGCCATATGAAATCAGCTGTAGGTTCTTGCTCTAGCTGGCGGCCGATTTCAGGTCAGTGATTTATTGAATGCGTTCTATGTAATATTAAAACTGTTTGATTAAATACAGTATATATTTGGTTCTTCATCCAGCACATGCGAATGAAATCAGTAACTGAAAAATGCAAAACTTTAGAAGTGAAAAATAAAGACTCAAGGCCGCCGAAAAGATGGAAAAGTAGAAATGAGACCAGCATGGAGAAGTATGATAATATTATGAAGTGAATATAATAATACATGATAACTTTTATGCGTGTAAATATCTGCGAGTTCTGGAAGCCAACTCCATCAAATCAATTGAAATGAAAGAGGAGACTGCGAAAAAATGCATGTGAAGAAAGAAGAAACACCTTCCAAACCGAATTATATAGTAGAAACCAGATAACGGACCAAGCTTGAACACTACATCGATTACTTTCTGGATCCTGTATATGATTAGAAAACTGAAGAACTCAGGAATCTTGACAGATATTAGTAAACATTGGCTCTCGCCTGAAGATTGATAATAGTAGATGTGAAGCAAGAAGAGAACTTACAAAAGATCGTGTGGACGACACACATTTGAATTAGAAAAATGCACACTACAAAGTCACAAAGAAAGTCATAATAGTTTGGAGAGGTACCATCCAAAAAGAGGAAAGCATGGAGTTAAATAGACATGAAAAAAAGAACTGGACGCGACTAAGAGAAGAAAATCTGCATAAAGAAAGAGAATCAGTACTGACAGCATGAAAAATGTTATGTTTGTGATATATATCAACTCTAAATAAACAAAACGTAATAAAGCGATAGAGGATAAAAATTACTGCCGGAACAGTAGTAGAAACTCGCTATGAAGCTAGCGAACAACAGAAGATATTATATTTGAGAGAAACAGCTTACCTTATAGGCTTGTATATTCTGATGTTTATTAGCTGTTTTCTTTTTGGATAAAGTTAATGTCAAGAGAGAGAGATAAAGCGCCTTTCTGGGTCTTTCCTCGTCTAAGTTTTATAGAATGGTGCTTTTAAAATTTAGACCTTGTGGAGTAAACGAAGAGATGTTTAATTGCAATACATAACTGAATTATTAAAACAGACACTACTAAGCGGAAACTATGAAAATATATGCATTCTGAATATGCAGAGAAATAGCACAGACAAACACCGGTGGCTGCATTGAACAAGTAAAATCAAAAATTATTTGCGACATGGAAATACACTTTTACACACAGATCTAAACAATGCAACGTGCTGTGAAAATAGTTAAAAAAAAAAAAAACAGGAGAATCTGCTAGATGGTAGAGATCGCCGTCCCAGCCGATGATAGGGTGAATCTTATAATATAGAACTTGCCGAAAAATAGTGATAATTATGAAACCTGGGTAACACAAGAATGATAAATTGAATACGAAAAACAAAACATATGAGCAAATAACGCAAAGAAAGCATTTGAAAAAGAAAAGTAAAATATTTAAAAAAAAACATTACAGGGGTCTAAATTAACTGCTATTATTAGATATTTCGTTAAGTCTTATTCCGTTACTGCCCCCACGCACATGTACAGTCACAATTGGCACCATACGAAATTACCGTGAAAAATCAAGGGAGATAAAAAAAATACATTAAGAAAAAGTACTATGCCGATAACTCGAAAAGTACGAGACAATGTTCGTGTTTTGTCAGCAAATAATCAATGGTAAAGGGCTGTTGCGATAAAACGACTGATTTACGATGTTGTTCGACACTAAAGAAGAGTATTCGAACTGGCAGCATACGTGTTTTGAGGAAGAATCCAGGAAACACCACTAATCGTAATGAGTTTTCATCAAGTAATAAACATTCTTTTTAAAACTTTTTTAGGTTAAACACTACTATTAAAGAAAACAAAAGGGACGGAAGGACATACTCTATTGTATAGACGTCTTGCTCAAACGGAAAACCCACGATATTATTATACCATCTTTAGCCAGTACAGATACTACTCTTGGATCCTAGCCAAAAGACCAAATATGTCAATTTTACTTTCACGTACGGCCCGAAAGCGACATTATTTTTATTATTTATTGTTTTTTTTACATTGCATGTTCCGTGATCGGGAGATCATATTTATTAAACATGGTGATAGAAGGGAATAACCCACTACGAACATTTACCTAGCATATCTATATAATAATTTGATGTTCATAGTACGTTATTACTAGCTACTCTACTTTTTACTAAATAGGATCTCCTGATCAAATAATTTATAATTTGAAAGCCGTGACACACGTACCTACTTACGTACGCACGTTGAAGGTTTCCGTCAGTTTTGACAAGCTATGGATACACACTGTAAGGGTGCCTACGCGTGAAAGTCTTGTGACAAGAGTTGCGCAACTACTGAGTCGCCATTGTTGAATACTAATGGAGATTCAGGGCAACTGGAAACAATGCCGAGAAAGGCGGAGAGCACATACAGTGCCTAGAATTCTAAAATGGCAACCCATCTGGTACTAGCCAGGTTCAACATCGCTTAACATCGGTGATCTGACGAGAACCGGTGTGTCAACGTGATTATGCCGTACACATATAATGTACGTACGTAATACAGTATTAATATATAGATAACTACAGCGAGATTTCTCATCATTATATGCTAGCATGTCTTGCAAGATTCTATTTGATGCCCGATATTAATTGCAGAATCATCGTTTGCAAAAATTTAGTGGCATTGAAAATATATATGTATACGTATTTATGTATGTATGTATATATATATATATATTTGTGTATGTGCGTGTGTGAATAGGACGAGAAGGTGGCGTTGTAAATAGATATTACCTCGATACGTGTATAGAGTATAGAATGGCAAGTTATATCAATTATTGGAATTTGATATTTATTGCTTAAAAATAACTAAATATGTCTCAGTAGGTAACGGCACAGATGGGTGATTCGCAATAGAATTAAACAAACTATCACGTCGATTGCCACAAAAGTATTTGTACAGCTGTCGAGCTTAAAAGATTATATATGCGTAATTTCTTTTATGGACAAAAATCAATCAGTCCAAGGTGAACAGAATATTAGGTTTCCTTATGACTTGTTCATTGTAAAAAATGTCAACAAAATTGTAGAAAAGTTTATGATCCGTCGCGACTAAACGCAACTCAACGTTTGAGATGTGCCAAGAAGTAAAATGGGAAATAATAAAGGTAGACTTACTTGACTTTTAGCAATGTTTATAAATCGATGTTAGAATTACATACGGTTTGTTTTAAGGCATACCAATTGATTTCGTGTTATTTTATAAAGACTCAAGTTTATTTTATAGAACAAAGTTCTTTTTTTATATTTTAAGTTCTTTATGTATTCTATTATTTTAGGGCACTTGTACAGTTTAATGAAGGCATTAAAAATGAAAATATCGAAAAAGGTTATATTGTACGTATCCGTTATGGACTGAAGATCTCCTAAAAAATTTAACTTAATTTGATCGAGCAGATTTTTCTTTTATAGCGGAAAAAATAAGTTTTTATGACAGCGCGTTGAAGGCGGACATCTTGGAATTTTGTGAACACGCTACGGTGAGATAACTCAATTTAAAGCGCCGACACTCCCTCCCTATCTTTAATACTAGCTTTTCTTTCCAAAAATCGCACTTTTGTTCAGTATTATAAAAAATTGTTTTTTCTCTGTAATATATATATATATATATATATATATATATATATATATATATATATATATATATATATATATATACTTGATGAAATTAAGTCCACTTTTTTTTCGGGGAACTTCAATCCATAACGGATACGTATAGATTAAACTTTTTCTTTCGATATTTTCATTTTTTAATGTCTTGATTAAACTGTACAAGTACCTATCTTTGAATAAAATATTTTATTCCTAAAAAATCTTCATATATTCGAATATTTAATTATAGTGTTTGTTTTGTTTTATTTGTTATTGTATATCAGCACATTTTGTTTTGAAGTCCAAATTCAGTAATTTTGATAACTGTTTTCTGTTTTTTTTTAACTTTACAGAAGATAATTTAGATTTTCAAAGTGATAGAAAAATAACACTAATGTTTAGTACATATTATTCAGGAAGCTAGTGTCTTTAGGCAGTCTAATTTGGTAGTACCAGATGTCTCAACAGGTATTACAACTCCAAGCCAAAACGGACTTCGGAACAGAAACCGAACAGCTAGCCTTGGTAACCCTTAAATGTACTGTCCTAGTTCAACATCGGACTCAATACTTCAATTGCTTTAAGCGTCATTATCAATGACCCCAAGATAATCAAGGGAGCGTTAACTCTCGAATTCCGCCCCAAACATCGATAACAATCTCAGCATCATTTACATAGCTGTTGGTCATGTTGCGATACTGATCGCGACACTTCCAAAAACAACTTCACCAGATATTATTCGAGCCATAGTACTCAAAAAGCTGCAACCGGACTGGAGTTCTTCCTTGCATGGCTGGTCAGTCGATGCCTAAATGAGAAATGTTTTCCAACACCTTAAGAACTTCATATGTCTTCCCAGTATTTAAAAAAGCAGTAGATCGGTCTTATATATATCAGTACAGACCAAATGGTTGTCTGTGTGCCATGAGTAAGTTGTTCGAATCAATGATAAATAGAGAAAGATAAATTATTAACCACCTCAACTAAAATAACCCACTCAGTGACAAGCAATATGACTGCCGACCGGGGAGACGACCAGCTGATGTGATTCTGTAATTTCACATATGATCAGAGAATCTATCGACGGAGCAATAACTCTTGGCAAATCGAAGCCATTTGATAGCATTTGCCATAAAGGTTTACTTTAAAATATTTTCAGCTATGGAATACCTAGAACTATCTTCCCAACCATTGAATAATTTCTCTCCTACAGGTTTTTACAAGTAGACGTCAATGAGGAGAAGTAGGAAGCTCAAAGTATTAACGCTGACGTGAGGCACTGATCGATTTTGGGCACAGCACGTTTCTTTATCTTCATCAATGATCTCCAAAACCACATTCCCAGTTCTTTCATCGACATATACGCAGACAACATTACGATCTATGGCAACACTTCAAAGGTAAGCAACGACCAAGATCTCTCTGAGTTTCTTTACTCCAACGTTAAACACATGGTGCAGTGGGGCATAAAATGTCTGGTGGATTTTAATGCATCCAGAACCATGATTCTATATTATTAAAAACCAACGCACTGATGCCAACCTAGGTCTTGTCCATATGAATCTAGTCTCAAGAGAACATTGTGGTTCGACATATTTTTTGGACTGATACTCACTTATGTGTTGAAATGGAAGATTCCGACGTAATCAGTTGCCAAAGTCGCTTGCAACACAACTGCCTCATTATACCGGTCCCGAAGGTATCTCACTCCTGACGCAATTTTCTATCTTTTTAAAAGATAAATGCGTCTTTAATAGATTACTATTGTCACATCTGGGCAGGAGCCGCCCAAAACATCAAATCTTGTCTTTACAGAGTTCAAAATCAGTTTCGACATCTGATAAGTGATGCTTTTTTTCTCTATCCTGACACTTCTTTCCCAACATAGATATTGCTAGCGTGTCTCTGCTCTATCATTATTTTCTATGGTATGTGTTCGTCGGCGTCTTCTTTCAAGCCGATTATATGGACATCTTCAAGTCCAAGTAAACACATATTGTGTTGAGCTGCCCCCATAAATCGCCAATTTCGACCCAATTTCTGTACACGCACTAATCCTTATTCTCGGGTGACGTCGAGCCTTCATAAAGTGATGACTATTCTGGTAAAAATGTAATTCATGTGTAATTCATGTGTCCTTAGACTGGTCTTTTATCCGAAAGACTAATGAGTATTGAAAATCGAAAAAAAAAAAAAAAATTAAGAAGAAGCAATCCGACTTTTAGGAAAATGTATACTCTTATATAGCTTAACGTCACAAGTGTGTTTGAGAAGTTCTATCACCAGACAAGTTGAACGACTCGGCGTAAAAAATGAAACGAAGGCACGCGTTGAATTTAAAAAAAAGCTCCGTTCAGACCACAATAGAACCTTGATTTATTACTTTTGTATCTAGAACTTTAATTGAAGTCATTATATAAAAATAATTTCATAAAATCAAAAGCAGGTTCTCTATAGTGTAATGTAGTCTAAAATGTATTGTGACGTATGTCACTGAAAGGTGATATGTACATCTTCTGTCCCCTTTACCCTGCAGTGATTCCCAGAGAAGAGCAGTTAATCAATTTATTTAAATGGGAAATTTGTTATTTCACCGATTTCAATGGCAAGTGTCGAGCATTCGTTGACCCTCATTCAATCCCAGTCAGCGTCAGGTCTCCCTGCTAGTTACCAATAACTGTATAATTGACAATATAACAAAAACTCTCTACACTTTGGAAGTGTCGTGATCAGTATGGCAAAACATATTTATTGCGGTACGAGTTTGGTTACTTCAACTGTGCTGTAAAATGTCATAAAACTTCCTACCTTCACCACCCTATAATCATTACTTTCACGACCCTATACTCATTACTTTCACGACCCTATAATCATTACTTTCACGACCCTTATCGTATATATCCGTTAACCGAAAAAAAACATATATTAAAATGTTCACATTTTATCTGCGTTTCCATTCTCGAAATTCTATGCATTCAAATACAATCTTTGACAGAAAGCAATCGTCTTGCAACAACAACTGTCAATAATTTTACAACTCTCTATCTCTGCTTACATTTTAACGAACGTTCGTTGAACAAAACTACTTTCCTTAAACTGAATGACTGTGGAACTCTGTACAGTTTGCCTGATTTTCGGCTGATTACAGCATAGCCGTTTTCAAGTTCGATTTATAACAAATTCTCATAATCAATTTCTACTCAATTTCCATCACAGTGTACGCATTAACTCTTATCCTCGAGAGGCCTTCAAGCAATGATAAGTGGTGTATCTGTAATATAAATGTAGCAACACTTACCCTCAGTAAGCCTTTTGTCTTGTTTTCTATTATTTGGGACACATAACGTTGGTTGCTATTATGCATAGATAATTTAGCCTTTTTTTTATTATAACTAATGCGAAGATGCTTTTCAATATGAAATTGTTAAGCTCTACTGAGTAAAGATTAATATCTAAATGTTTAATTATGTTTATTTAACGAGATTGTATGACATTTCTATGCATGTATATACATATATTATGTACATCTGTGGGGAGTCCTGGGTCTCAGCGGGAAATCTGTGCAAGAGACTTGTCCGAATTTGCAACACATGACTTCGGTGTAACCTTCTCAAACCTGTTCTGAATGAATTTCTTATGAAGCGAAACAAATTTAATGCAGGTTCTAAGGACTATGGAAGATGCAAATATCACCCGCAAAGTTTTATTTTACACAGATGCTGAAAATTGTGCGCCTTGAAAAACATTGATTATCTTCTGAAACTATACACAATATAGTTTACCTTTCTGCAAATACTTGTATATATATATATATATATATATATATATATATTCAATTCAATGTATATATAAATATATATGTATATATATATAAATAGTATATATAAAAACAGTATATATATATATATATATATATATATATATATATATATATATATATATATATTTCAATTCCGTACTTATCACAATTGGTATCCTTTGACTTGCCTCTCGGTCTATTATCTACTTGTTAACTAATCATTTACTTACCTTCTATTTTAATTAATTATTTAATTTACCATCTACATATAACATATATAATACACTTTTCTCTTATATTTATCTCTTACTAATTCTTTCAATAATAATTATCATATTTTTAACACGAAGCTTATTTACATATATTTACGTTTTTGTGTTTGTACATATACTCAAGCACATGCTCCTCCCCCCATTGATGTGTGTACATTTTTTACATGTGTACTCATGTGTATGTATTTGTGTGTTTTTGTTATCTACTTACTATTAACATTTTATTAATAATTATATTAATTTTTATTATTTAATTAACTTACTGATATCCTTACTTTTTTTTACTTTACTAAATAAACCTATAACGTATAATTCACCTATTTACCCTTCTATTTCCCCTTTCTTTCTTTCAACTTAACGCCCGACAATTCAAAAAATTATAAATAATAAATTAAAAACAAAAAATTAATTTTTTCAATATCTCCCTGCCCAGCTAATTTATATATATATATATGTATATATATATATATAATATGTGTGTGTATGTGTGTATGTGTGTATATATATGCATATGTGTGTGTATGTATGTATATGTGTATATATATATGTATGTATATATATATATGTATTTGTATTTGTGTGCGTATCTTCTACATGTGTGTATATGTATGTGTTTATATATATATGCATTTGTATTTGTGCGCGTATCTTCTACATGTATATTTGTGTGTGTGTGTGTTTTTCTGTGTGTATGTGTTTTATTCACTTATTATAAATATCTCCCTAATAATTTTATGAATTTATTATTATTTGATTAACTTACTGATATTCTTACCTATTTCTATATTAGTAAAATAAACTTGTAACTTATAATTCATTAATTTATATTGTTTCCTTCTCTCTTTCCTTCAACTACAACGCCCGGAAATTTAAAAATTATTTATACAATATTTTTCAATCCCCCCCCTCCCAGCTAATTTATATTTATATATACATATGTATGTATATGTATATGTATATATATGTATATGTATGTGTAAGTGTGTACATCTGGATGTATGTGTATTTACATACATGTTTATATACGTATATATGCGTGTATTTTTACGTATCTGTGTATGTGTGCATATATATATATATGTGTTTGTGTATGTGTATGTATATATATATATATATATATATATGTGTGTGTGTGTGTGTGTGTAATCACGCATGTGCTTTTCCCCCATTTACGTATGTGCATTTGCTGTACATATTTATGCGTGTGCTTGTATTTGTGTGTTACTTATTAAAATGTTTTTTTTTTAATCTAATATTTTAGTTACTTACTTAAGCTTTCACCTATTTTATTTTATTTTATTAAAATAAACCTGTAACGTATAATTTTTACCTGCCCGGCTAATTTATTTATTTATATATATATTATATTTAATTATATATATCATTATACTATCAAAATAAACCTGTAAAGTATAATTCATTAACTTATTTTTCCTTTTCTTTTATAAACAATAAATATCTTTCAATCTCTCCCCGCCCGGCTAAATTACTTTAAAACCCATTTTCAACCCGTTCCTTCACTAACATTAACTCTCCAACCTGTTGCCATGGTGATCCTTTAAACTAACTGTTACTTATGCCGTTATCAATAAAAGTAGCGTCTTTTAAGTTTAAACCGTTAAAAAAAAAATAACGTATATAAGAATTTACACATAATTAATATTTAATTATAAACCCTCTCTTATTTAATACACTCCTACTACTTTAAACTCCAACGTCCTCTCCCTACCACTTCCCCTTCTTTTTTAACTCCCCTTTATCTACGATTTTTCCATTCTTATTTGACTTTATAACTTAGTCCATCTATGAATTCTGATGATGCTAGTTGGATTTTTTCCTCTCTTTGAGGATTTTCCTCTAGCTGAAACAATTTGTAAACTCATTCTGGACTCACAGTAATAAGTTTCCTATATATATATATATATATATATATATATATATATATATATATATATATATATATATACACATGAGGGGCGCGCAATAAGTAATGCCCTTGACACACTTCACATAGCAGTAGAGAAACAAAACTTGGCACAGTTATTAGTCTTTCTCTCCAGAAAAAACTACCCAGAGTTATGCATTTCTCCCATCGTTTGATGCAGCTCTGGAGACCGTTTTTGTAGATAACCCCAGGTTGGTCCTCCAACCACGACGTGACTTCAGATATCAAGGCTGCATCATCTGGGAAACGCTTTCCTTTAAAAAAAACAACTTCATGGCTGGGAAGAGGTGACAGCCAGAGGGTGCAAGGTTAGGTGAGTAGGAGGGATGGGGTAGAATTTCATAACTAAAATGCTTCTGTGGTACCAGTATTCAAGAATTCTGGTGAAAGAACTGACCCATTAAATTATCGCCCCATTAGCCTCCTCCCACTTTTTGCCAAAATACTTGAGACCTTAATTAACCATGCTCTAGCCCATCACCTTACAGATGCTAAACTTCTGACTGATCAACAATATGGATTTAGACAAGCCTGTTTCACAGCAGACATCCTAACTGTAATCTCTGAACGTATATACCATTCACTGGACAAAGCGGGGTGGGCAGAGCGGTAGCTCTAGATATATCTAAGGCTTTTGACAGGGTATGACATGAGGGTCTCCTCATGAAAATTAGATCATACGGTATCACTGGTAGAATACTTAACATAATTAAATCCTTCTTAGATAAGAGAAAATTCCAGGTTATCCTTTACAGTCGTACATCGAAACAATATGACATAAATGCGGGAGTTTCCCAGGGGTCTATCCTTGGACCTCTATTGTTCCTGATATTCATAAATGACCTCCCCTCATAAATGCCTCTGAGATGGGTATATAGGCTAATGACACTACTTTCTATAACAGTCACGACAGGAAAACAAATGAACACATATCTAAAGAAATGGCAGAAAAACTATAGGATAACCTCCAATCTGTAGTGGAATGGGGACACAAATGGATGGTCACGTTCAATGCCGCCAAGACTAAACTAGTTTCATTCAATAATTACAAGAAACCTTCTCTACCACATATAGCAATGGTCAACGATTCTTTATCTGAGAATACATCTTTCAAACTCCTTGGCCTAACGTTCACAGGAAACATGAGTTGGAACAATTACATTGAAGGCATCGCCAGGGCCGCTGCAAGGAAGGTGGGCTCTCTCTACCGTGCTAGAAAACGACTACCACCCGAAAGTATCTTGTACCTCTATAAGGCCACCATTCGCCCATGTATGGGGTATTGCTGTCATATTAGGGCTGGTGCATCTGCTACTAGTCTCTCGCTCCTTGACTAGGTTCAAAAGAGAGTCGCAAATCTGATAGGCCTGAACTGGCATCTAAGCTTCAGCCTCTGTCCCATCGACGAAACGTTGCATCCCTCTGCCTATTCTACAAGTATTTTAATGGTGAATGCTCTGACGAACTGCAAGCACGTGTACCCCCACGACGTGAACACTCTCGACAAACCGACAGGCTGCTAAATCCCACCCCCAAATTGTAGATATCCCTAGATGAAAAAGATCTTTCTACTCCAGTAGTTTCTTCCCCAGAACGGCTAGACTTAGGAATTCCATTCCAAGTCCCTGCTTCCCCAACTGTACTGACGTGCAGAAGTTCAAGTGCAACGTGAACCGACATCTTGCTGCCCAAATCCCTACATAGTACACAAGCAGTGGCTGCCCCTGATAGTAGCCCCCTACACCAAGTGGAAATATGCCTAGTTGAGGGTGAAAATGTAATAAAAAAAAACACGCCCGTGCTTCTGATCTGGCGACATGCGAGTTGTGGACGGGAGTGTTGTCCTGCAGGAGGAGGGTACCTTTTCTGATCTTTCCCCACCTCTTGATTTTGATAGCTTTCCTTAATTTCCTCAAAAGTGAAGCAGAAGAGGCTCCTGTAATTGTGGTACACTTTGCCAGGAAATCTGTATTCACTACTCTGTCCTGGTCCCAGAAGACTGTGAGCATGACCTTGCCAGCGGAGGGCTGCACCCTTGCCTTCTTTGGAGGTGGTGAGTCCAAGTGCTTCCACTGCATTGACTGGGCTTTGGTCTCTGGATCATAGTGATGGACCCAGGTTTCATCCTGTGTAATCAGTCTTTTGAAAAACTTTGACTCAGGTTCTTGGCACATCTCCAAATTCATCCTCGCGCACTCGACGCGTTCTCGCTTCTGGAATGGTTTGAACAACCTGGGAATCCATCTGACAGACACCTTATGCATATGCAAATGGTCATGAATTATAGTTTTCACAGATCTTGTACTAATCTTGACATCTTGGGCTATTTGGCGATTAGTAATACACCAATCTTCCAAAATGGCAGTCTCAACTTGACGGACAGATGCCTCATCAATGGCAGAAGGGGGGCGACTAGGTCTGGGAGCTGTTTTTGCAGATTTCCGAGCATGTTTGAATTCATAATGCAGCGTACAAAAAACTGGATCACTGCTCGACATTCAACAGGCTCCATTCCACACCTGACTCAGTTCAAACACCTGTAAAACAGAAATCACAATTAGTTCAGAGCTGTAATTTACCACCTAACCCGTAGAGATATAAATCATTGCACATGCAAAATTTCAGCTAGATCAGACTACTGGAAGTGGGCCAGGGCCGTTACTTATTGTACGTCCCTCGTGTATATATGATGCTGATTGCAATGTCTTGCCAGACGAGTGCCACTCCCTCGGACAATTAAAACCCATGAGTCCAAATACCTGAGGGAGTATCTATACAACGATGATGTTACAGAGTCTTACCTTTGTACGACAGCTAAATCTCTCTCTCTCTCTCTCGGGTCAAAATGTTGAGATCCAGCAACAAGCAAGAGCAAGAGGAAGATAGCAAGCAACAAGTTAAACTGCAGATCAGCTTAAGGCGGGTACTGATCTCCCGCTTTATGTTTTTTTTTAATCAGAGATTGGCTTCTCCTAGAAAGGTTGCCTTCTCCACTTCAACACATATACACACACACAAATATACACGGTGCTAGTTATACATATACACATAAATGCATATATATATATATATATATATATATATATATATATATATATATATATATATATATATATATATATATATATATACTAGCATGGGTGCCCGGCGTTGCCCGGGTATTTGAATGCTGAGCAAAAAAAAGGTCAATTTTTTTAACTTTGACCCCTATTATGTCCCCTTAACATTTGTTTTGGGCTCAAATCCATTTATTAAGTTAGATCCATGGCCAAGGAATCTATATCTAAACTTTCAAGTGTTTAGACCCAAGATTGTCAGAGGAGTTTGATAGAGTTCTAAAAGGTCAAATGGTTGATCTTTGACCCCTTAACAGCTAAATTTCTGGCCGAAACCCGATCACATAGATTTTCCCAAATCTCAGTACCCTTTATATACAATTTCGAGTCTGTAGACTAAAAATTGACACAGTTATTGCGTAGGGAAATGTACACAGACATATAGAACCACAGACATACAGACAGACACACAGGCACACAGACGCGTTCACTTTTATTGATATATAGATATATACATGAACGCACACACACACACACACACACATGATGATTCTTACCTGGTGACAAACTTCCCAGTAGATATGCAATTAGTCGTGGATCACTTAATAAATGTTTGTACCTCCTTCGGACTGACAGTTACCATTATCATCACTAAGGTCATGTACACTCCCGCTCCTAGTGATCTCTATGTGAAACCTGATACCCTCGCCTATGGAAAGCGCCTTGAAGTCGTACAATTTTTTTTTCTATCTTGGTAGTACCCTATGAAATGATGGCACTCTTGATAGAATCAGTAAGGCAACAGCCGCATTTGGAAGGTTACAAGATAGACTTCGGTCTGATGGTGATCTAACTCCGACAAGTAAAATGTCAGTATATCAAAATGTGTAATGCCATCCCTATTCTATGCTTCTGAAACACGGACTTTCTACCGCTTTCATGTAAAACTGCTCGAGAGTTTAATTATCACTGCCTTAGACACATTTTTGGTTTGAAATGGAATAGTTTTGTCCCTCATACATATGTCTGAAATAAGGCTTTAAACAACCAGTATTGCTACTATTGTTATTAAGAAGCAGATCACTTTAGCGGGTCTTCTTGTCCGGCTTGATGTCTATAAACTCCCAAAACAGTTGTTTTATGTCGAGCTACTTCTTGGCAAATGATTCCAGCACAAGCCCAAAAAACTTTTTTTTTGTGTGATAGAATCAAGGAGAGTCTGGAGAGCTTTCATGTTCCTGTTGACAGTTGCGGGTCCCTAGCGTATGATCGCGAGCAGTGGAGGGCACTGATATACAGGGGCGCAGGACACTTAAAAGCAGCCAAGATAGACTCAAGCAAAGCTCGAGAGAGCATGGAGGAAACGCTAAACCTTGTCGCCCAATCATGGAGATCTTTGGATCTGTGAAGTGTACGAGCGGGCTCTGTTGTTCAAGGCAGGTATTGTTAATCACATGAAAGCGCACGATGATACGGGTTCCGTTGTTGTTGGTTTCATTCAAAGCAATTACCTTACAATCAAATTTATTGTCCAATTGAATACTCCAAAAGACAATTAGCGAGAATAGTATTCTTTGAAACTCCGTGTCATGTCGGTTTAAGGGAGGCAGAACTGAAAATCATCTTCGGGCACATGGACTTACAGTGACTGAGAAAGTGGCACTCGTCAGACAAGATCATGTATATCTCTATATCTACAATTATCTAGATGCAATTTTTTGTCTGTGCGTGAGTTCGTTCGTTATAGACTCCGAAACTGCTGAACAGATTTTCTTTAAAATTTACAGAACTTTAGTGCATAAGTCGCAGAGTGATTTTAGTTAAGTTTTGTCTCAGAATATCCCCGATAATTACCGATAATCGATAATCGAACCGGTTATTTTAATTTATCTATCATCGGTAAAGCCATTTTTTCCATGTCGCCACTTGGACAGAACAAGGGGTCATGAAAATTCTACTAGGTAAGCTGATAGCGAGTTATTTAAAAAAAAAAAAATTGTTTTATTTTGCTTGACGTGGTCTATAGGCTCAAATTCCGCACGTAAGTTTCTTAATTTTATTTTTGACTACAAGGAATTTCATAAGACTTGGGAATTTACGTGTTTTTTTTTTTTGCAATGCAACAGTAAATTATGTTTCTGTTTTTGAACGTGTATTGGACAATCAACTGATCCTGGAGAAATGGCAAAAGAGTCTACACACATATTTATTAAGGCTATGATTCAGAGGTTTCTGATACATCGGCTAAACAAAACAAAGGCCTCAATAAGCAAGCAGAAATAGTATGCTCGGCAATATAATATTAAAATTTTTTCGACACACTTCGACTAATTGTAGAACTAGACAGCGACAACCATATAAATTATTACAACGAATAGATAGATGTTGATCCTGTATCTTTCCCGTGGGCCCCAAAACCTCGTCAAAGTAGTTGATTTTGAGGTGGATAAATAGCTGCTGAGGGGACACATCAGAGAAATTGGATTGTTTCTATAAGGTTGCATTCACTGTCGACCAGAAAGATGTCAATATAACAGAATTTACTAAAATAATTTTAGGATTACAAAAATTTTAAAAAAAGTAGTAGAAAGACAACATACCAAGAAATAGATGGACTGAAATAATAACAAACATTTTAAACGGGCGAAAAAGAGGAATATCTGTCTTAAACACAAAAATGCTAATTTATTTTGATGTCTTTAACCCCCATCCATGTTTTTGCTGATGAGGCGACGTTGTTTAAATATAAAAAAATATTTTTATAAAATTATTGTTCAAGACATAGTCTATTTCATTTTCCGAAACTATCGTACAATCTATTCATTTTGTGTGTTTTTCCTTTTGAAACTGATTTTCAATACAAAATGATGAATCATTTTACTCAATATTAAAATAGCTCTAGGATATCTATACCTATCAAGCTTATTATGTATCTACATTACAAGAAGCAGTGTTATCCTATAATAGCATTAATACATTTACTAATACATTAAAATAAACTTTGCTCTTTAGACTGTAGGTCTAATTCCCTCAAAATTGATACACCCCCCCCATATATATATATATATATATATATATATATATATATATATATATATATATATATATACTCGGTTTTTTTATATTCAAAAGTAATGGACTAATGAATTCAACGAGGTTGTTAGATAGTGCTCAATAAAAAGAGCTGATAATACTTGTTTATTGTTATATAAACATGCTCACATCCCGCTACTACAAATAGCAACTCGTTTCAATCAAACAACAGATATCATCAGGCAGCTACTTGACTATTCATAGGTTCAATGAATAATCTATAATTAGGTTATTCATTGAACTTTTGAATAGTCAAGTCGCTGCCTGATGATATCTGTTGTTTGATTGAAACAAGTGGCTATTTGTAGCAGCGGGATGTGAGCATGTTTATATAACAATAAACAAGTATTATATATATATATATATATATATATATATATATATATATATATATATACATACTAGTAGGGAGACCCGACGTGGTCAGGGATTGAATGATGATCAACGATTATTTAACACTCCAATATTTTTATTGTCATCGAAATCCGTGAAATCGCCCGAGAGGAAGCTCCACCTACCTCCATGTAGCAACTTAGTCCAAAAATATATATCAACATTGCGCTTTACAGGACCTACTGATTTTTTAAATAAACTTATTTTAGATAAGCTTCTTTCCAGTTAACGAAAAACAGACATTAAGAAATATACGCGGGGAGTTTGAACTTACAGATCACATCATGTAAAAAAAGGGGGGGGAAACATGTAGCTTTTAAGTCTTATAAAATTCTTTGCAGTTCATGAAAAACAAAAATATGAAATTTATGCGCGGAGTTTGGATCTACACACCACCTCATGACACCCCCCCCAAAAAAAATCGCGTAAATGTTTAATGTTAATGAAAAATAAAAGAAATTTACGTGCGAAGTTTGAACCTACACACCACGTTATGCAAAAAAAAAGAAGCACACTATTAACTTACCCACAGTACAATGTCCTCGCACATTTGTTCTATCATGGTTGCTAAGTGACGACATGGAAAATAGCTGTAACGATGACAGATAAATTAAAATAACGGTTTCCATTATCGATTACCAGTAATTATCGGGGGTATTCTTGTTAGACAATGGGGGATGGAATAGCCGACTTATGTTCTTGTTTCCATGTAACCCTTCATATTTGGCCTTTGCACCGGATGCGTATTAGTCTCCGCATTCAAGTGTTTTCCTTAATATTTCAGCTGTTTCATTATTGTTATTCGCTGTATCTTCCAGCCGTTGCTCTGATTTCAATTTCTCCCATTTTTTTTTCACATTTTTTTGGTATTGTTGATAATGCCCCTACTATTATAGGTATTATTTTGATTTTCTTAATCATCCATATTCCTTTCAGCTCTCTGGCTAGCTCTGTGTATTTGCTCAAATTCTCCTTTTCTTTGATATTAACAGTGTGGCTAGCTGGAACAGCAAAGGCAACGATTTCACAGGATTTTTCTTTCTGGTAAATTATTACGACATCCGGTCTTCTTGCTTGGATGGCTTTGTCTGTTTGTATGTCCAGGTCCCATAGGATTCTGTGATTATTGTTTTCAAGTACTGTTGTCGGCTTATGCTTGTACCATTTGTCTGTACGTTCGAGATGTAATTGTATGCATAATTACAAGTGTACTGCTCTTCCCGCTTGGTCGTGCATGTTCTTGTATTTCTTTTATACAAGTTTGCTGCATTCGCTTATGGTTTATTCGTTTCATCTCTTTGGTCACAAAGTCTGCATTTGCTGTTTTCTTGTGTTTTGTCGACTTTTGCTATGATGTGATTGGTTGTTCTCGAGTTTTATTGTGCTGCAGTAATTAGGGATTCAGTTTCTCGGTTTACGTGTCCTTTGTGCATCCATGTCCATGTTTTTTCCTTATTTTCATCTTTTGTTATCCATATGAATCTTCCGTGTAGTGGTTTCTCCTACCCTTTTTCTTCTCTCGTCTTATCCTCTGCTTCTCTGTTTTCTCGCTGCAATAATTATCTTTTCAGTGTTCTTCATTATGTATTTTTCTAGTTCTTTTTTGTGTCATACACAGTCTTCTAAACGAACCAATCTTCTCTCACCGTCTTTCCTTTTCACGCAGAGTCAGTCAGCATGGTCCTTTGGATGTAGTGAATTATTCATGGTCATGAGTTTCCTGGTCTTCTGGTCGAGTTGTCTCAATTCTCCTATAGTTCATCCTATGAACATCCAGAGTATCTTACTAATGATACGGCCGATGCATTTATATATTTTATTAGGTTTCTTCTATATAATTTAGTTCCTAGGAGTTTTCTTTTTCTTGTGAGGTGTTCCTTTCTAATTTTTCTTTAATTTCTCTTGCTTTGGTGGTGTCTGCTTCAAGAACTCGCAAGTATTTATAGGCGTATTATTATTATTATTATTATTATTATTATTATTATTATTATTATTATTATACGTAGCGTACCATCATACAGTAAGCTTCACCTTTACCCCTACTTACAAGAGAAACAAAGGGAAAATATAAAGGAACACATCCTCTATCTATATACATATCTATATCTATATATCTATAAAAGTGAAAATGACTCTGTGTGTGTGTGTCTATGTGTGTACACTTCCCTACCAAATAACTCTGTCAATTTTCTGTCTACAGACTCGAGATTTGAAATAAGGGGTATTGAGATTTGGGGAAATATGTTTAGTCGGGTTTCGGCCAGAAATTTTGCTGTTAAGGGGTAAAAGTTCAACGAATTTACATTTGAGCACTGTACAAAACTCCTCCGCCAATGTTGTGTCTAAACACTTGATATTTTATATATAGGTTACTTTGACATGAATCTAACTCCAGAATTGTATTTGAGCCCAAAACAATAAATGTTAAGGGGTCACAATTAGGGGGCCAATGTTTAAAAACAAATTACCTCTGCGGTCTCTACCAAATTACTCAGCCAATTTTTTATCTAAACATTGGAAATTTTACAAAAAAGTGTATTCAGACATAGGGTAAGCTGTTTAATAGTTTTTTTTTCTGAAAATTTGTCTTCTAAGTGGTTACAGTTTAAAAGATTTAGACTTTGGTGTCGTTAGAAAACTATTAAACCAATTTTTGGTCTAAACATTTGAAATTTTACATACACGGCATTCAGACATGCAGCAAGCTTTTTAATCTATTTTGGGGCGAAACGTTGGCTGGCAAAATGTCAAAGTTTAACGAGTTACCCTTTCCAGACTTTATTAAACTTTATTAAACTCCTCCGCCAATTTTGGGTATAAACACTTGAAATTTTAGATGTAGCTTGCTTGGACATGGGTAAAACATTTAAATTTAATTTAAGCCCAAAACAGTAAATGTTAGAGTTAAAATTTGGGTCAAAGTTTTTAAAAATTTGACGTCTCCGGTCTCTACCAACTTTTCTCTATGGTAGTTAAGGAAACCTATTATATAGAAAACATTACGTACATATTTACACTTTTTAATATATACATATGCATATAAAGTTATGAACAGTAAATAGGCAACGAGCAAAGCTGGGCGGAACTGCTAGTATACAATATAGGTAAATATTTATTACTTGCATGTATTACGTATACATCTAAACGCATATAGTTATACGATATATATATATATATATATATATATATGTATATGCGAAACAGTACTGTATGTGGATCACTATATATGCGAAACACTACTGTATTTGGATGACTATAATGCTCCCTATCTCAGGTTGAGCATTTGGGAAGTGATGTACAATTACCATAAGCGTAGAAGCGATGCTCTTTGTGTAAACAAATTGAGCTTAGGTAATTTTGACATGGCCATATATATATATATATAGTCTCTCTCTCTATATATATATAGTCTATATATATATATATATATATATATATATATATATATATATATATATATATATATATATATATATATATATATACATATATATAGTCTTGGAAGTGTTTAACCTTTAAAACTATACAAAAAAATATTTTTATCATTCGTTAGAAAACTATTTAGTCGGTAAGTCATTCAATCGCCTGCAATCAATGCATCAACTTGATCTCTCGAATTTACTATAGTACTAGTACGGGGATTTAAAAACAAACCAGTATATTATATCATGGCTCCCAGCAGTGTTGATCAAACACCACCTCCTTTACTCTTAGGAAAATATATATATATATATATATATATATATATATATATATATATATATACATACAACACCTGTAAATATATATGTATACACATACAACATCTGTAAATATATATATATATATATATATATATATATATATATATATATATATATATATATATACCGTTCCCCATGTGGGGTACCAAATTGGGTAGGAGGGAAAATTGTTCCCAGCTCGCATTTAGGTAGAAATGCACTGTCGTAAATAATTGAATTCATTCAAAACATATTGCTAAAAAAAAAAAAAAAAAAAAAAACAACATCTAAGTAAATCGCGTAATATCCAGACAGTTAGCGAGATTGTTCAGGGGTGAGGGTTTAGGCTCATTAACGTTGGGTCCCGATTTCGAATCCCGCTAGATACATCCACTCTGCTGAGTCGTAGACGGCGAAACCCGTGTCAGTGGATAATTACATTTTAAAAAATAATATATATATATATATATATATATATATATATATATATATATATATATAGCTATATATGTAGAGTTGTTGTGTGTGTGTATATATATATATATATATATATATATATATATATATATATATATATATATATATATATATATATACTAGCATTTCAGCCCGGCGTTGCCCGGGTGTTTGGAGGTGTATGCTGAGCAAAAAAAAAAAAGAGTAAATTTTTTTTTTAATTTGCCCCCTATTATGACCCCTTAAAATTTATAGTTTCGGGCTCAAATTACTTTATTAAATTAGATCCAGGTTCAAGGAACCTATATCTAAAATTTCAAGTGTCTGGACCCAAAATTGTCGGATGAGTTTGGTAGAGTTCTTAAAGGTCAAATCGTTGAAATTTGACCCCTTAACAGCCAAATTTCTGGCTGACACCCGTCACATCGATTTTCCCAAATCTCAGTACCCGGTATTTCAAATTTCGAGTCTATAGACTAAAAATTGACAGAGTTATTGCGTAGGGAAATGTACACAGACAAACAGACAGACAGACAGTCACGTTCACTTTATATATATATATATATATATATATATATATATATATATATATATATATATACAAAAGGTCTAAATATATATGTGTGCATTGATATATGAATATATTGTGTGCATTATATATTTTATGTTTATATATGCAAACTCGTCATGAATCATTAATTCAGATTTGTATAGAGTGTTTTGTGACATCTAATATGAGGCATTTACAAGTCGCAACAACCTTTCCCATCCTGCAATAAATGTAGTTAACAAAGAAAACAGAATTATGCTTCACTTCTTTGACTTGTAAAATATTAGATGATGCGATTAATTTTGCTCTATAACGATTTATTTTCTTTCCTAACCCTTCTCTCTTATTCTCTCGTTTTTTTTCTCTGTGCGTTCTCTCCCACCCTCCTCGATTTATTTCTCCTTATATATATATACTAGCAACCAACCTGTCCTTGCCCATTCGTTAAATTACGCATAAATATATTTTAATTCACACGGAAACTGAGACATGTTTATTTCTAAAAGTTAATTTTTTGTAAGTAAAAAAAAAAAAAAAATGAAATATTCGAACTCAGATAGAAACCAAAACCTTAATACGGTGATTCCAGTACCTAACCATTAGACCAACTTGACACGTTCTATACCAATTGTTTATCAAGCTATTTATTATTAACATAAAGAGACTTTCGTGTTTAATTGCCGTGCATAGGTATTTAGGCAACAGTTGAAAGTAGAAAAAAATCCGACCTTTATTTTTTGTTCAATTTCGACGCTAAGCAACACTTTATTCCGAATGAAAACAAATTAAAAATGTTCCGCGTTTCTAAATGCCCTATATACAAAATTTCAAGTCCGTAGATTAATAATTCGTTGACTGCTAAACTTGAGAATTGTCCTCATATACACATTAATATTTATTCGATATTTCTCACGGTAATAGAGTCAGAAATGGCCTCGTGACCGAGTTCGAATCTCCCGATCGGTAATAAGGCCCTGTCGGTGGGGCATTAGAATACACCGACTGCTCCCCTGTAGAGGGCAAACGTCCCTCATAGGGGTCCTGGATATGACCTTAAACTATATCCAGTGGTGAGGCCCCAGCTTGCGGGCTTTGGGGAGTGTGGAGCCACCCTTTAATTACCATTGCTCCCAGGTCCACTCTGACCCGGAGTGGTAGTACCTGTAGAGTTCCAACTATGGGTTAAATAGAAACCGACTTGAAAACAGCAAATATATTCTATTAAAAAATTTTTCTTCCGAATCTTTGGATTCGGCATTAAATAACCCGAAAAGGGTTGATATGCCGTAAAACAAAAACAACCAACCAACCAACCCGATCGGTAATAATCGTGTCACCCTACACCGATGATTCCCGAAAGGATTAAACATTAGTTTGAGTAGTTATTAAAATATTATTAATTTATATACCTCATTCACACATTCATACTGATCTATCTATCTCTCTCTCTCTCTCTCTCTCTCTCTCTCTCTCTATATATATATATATATATATATATATATATATATATATATAGATATAGATATATGCACAGATTGTGATATCATAATCATTAGATCCATCTGACAGACGTTAAAGCATTTAAAAATAAATGTGTAAATTTATACGATATTTCTCGCGGTTAAGGTTGGCCGATAGGGTTTGTTCCCGACCGGCAGTAGCTGTGTCACCCTGTACTGATGATTTCCGAAAGGATGAAACATTACTGTCTGTAGTAATTAAGAATTATTATAGTAAGTACTTATATATATATATATATATATATATATATATATATATATATATATATATATATATATATATAAGCGAGATAATTCACAGATTAAAGATCAAGTGAAATATCCTATTAGATATTATATTAAGGTACTACTTTCAGGGTGATCCTAGCTAAAAAGGTAAAGCTCAATATTTCAAAATAGAGCAATATATTAGTTTAATGGCTAAACTTAAATTCCATAAATCAAAATATAAGTACATATATTCCAGTTAAGATTTTATTGTTTGAGACAAGGAATATATAGAGGGAGTTATGTTTATTTCCTTTAACTCTCCTTTATATATTCCTTGTGTCAAACAATAATATATATATATATATATATATATATATATATATATATATATATATATATATATGTGTGTGTGTGCGTGTGTGTGTGTGCGTGTGTGTGTGCGTGTGTGTGTGCGCGCGCGCGCATGTTTGTGTATGTGTACCCGTCTACACGATTATATACACTGTAGAACTCCGGAATACTGTGGCACTAGGATAAGGTTGTTTTTAAGTTACCATGTTGAATACGATGTTATTGCCGTCCTTAGTTACGGTATTTGTCCAAACTTAAGGTTTTATTTATCATATTATTTCATTTAATACATGTATATTACATACTGTACGGCATTTTCTTATTAATTTTTAGGCCGTATTCCGTGGTTCTACTGAAGAAAGCCTCGGCTTTGTCGTGATTAAATAACGATTAACGAATGTTTCCCACTTCAAAAATATTTATTGTCATCGGGATCGGTGTAATCGACCAACATCCAATGAAATGGAATAATTGGCTACTCTGGTCTACAATGCGGGTAGATAGGTGAAATATCGTCGCGATTCATCTACCGGCATTGTCTTAATCTACAATGCATACGCCAATTTAGTATTCTCGTAGATGAACTCGCTGACCGAATGATATAAATTCAATTAGACCACTTCCTTAAATACTTAGATCGTACAAAGCTCATGTAAATTAATGTGAACTGTATTGTAGGTTTTTTGTTAATCTTTGTCAATAGATTCTCCCTCATTTAAAATAAAGGTTAATGCGTACGAGATGAAACAACACTGTTAATTTCTGATGATGTAAAAAGGGGTGGACATTAATTAATTAAGAGGGCGATCCAGAAAGAACTTTGGTGCGTTTGATTTGAAAACAATCATGCTAGGAAACATCTCCACGGTATTGTGTTCCAGTGACGAGCAGGTCTGAGATAAAATCGTATCTCATTCAATAAAATAAGTAAATATGGGTCTTTATCAGTTGATGTTTTATTTGTATATGAGATACATTTTCTATATCGTTTTTTGTTGTATATATAATGCACTTTTTAATATCGCTTTTTTAAATAAGAGATTCAATTTTTATATCGTTTTATTTGAATGTGAGATACACCTTTTTTTATATTAGTCTATTTAAATATGAGATACACTATTCTATATAGTTTTATTTGAATATTAAGTACACCTTTCAATATCGTTTTTTATGCGATACACCTTTCAATATCGTTTTTTAATATGAAATACAATTTTGTATCGTTTTATGAGATACACCTTTCTATATCGTTTTAGCTGAATATGTCATAGACTTTTCTATATATAGTTGTTATTTTTTAAATATTAGATACAGTTTTCTATATCGTTTTATTTTAAAATGAGGTACCCTTTTCTTTATTGTTTTATTTGAATATGCGATAGATTTCTCTATATCGTTTTATTTGAATTTGAGATAAACTTTTATACATCGTTTTTGTGAATTTGGGATACACTTTTCTATATCATTTTTTTTAAATATAAGATACACTTTTCTATTTTACAATCGTAAAATGTTAGAATATTCTGTGTGTCTTAAATATATTGTGACTGACCCCTCCTCGCGCCAATATGTTTTAATCTGGCAACGATTGGTATATACAGCTAGTATGTATATATACTTACTTAAACATTAAGATATTTATATGGTTTAGTATTTTAGGATTTTAATTCATGTGTCTGAAATGTATCATTTAATTCATCAGAAATTAGTTTGCTTCTACTGCATATACCGGAACAGCATTTTCTTGGCGCAGTATCTTTTTTCTTTTCTTTTTTTTTAGCCATGTAAGCTGTTTTGCTAACTCTTGATTTGTCAAGTCAGCTTAATGGATGCGGAATGGGTTCTTTAATATTCTCCCCTAGCCAACCCTTAGTTGGGAATTTGTCGGAAGGAAAATCTAGACGGATGAAAAAAAAGTCAACTCATTATGTTTTCTTTACATTATCATATCAAAGTCCTTTACCGCTGAATGTAAGATCATTAAAAGTTGAATTTTAAAGGGGAATCATTTAAATGAGTAATGACTTTAGCGTCAAGCCAACAAACACTTAAGTTTACAAAAACAGAAACATCGTGTTTTGTGAAAAGAATCTAGACACAATTTCTTTTATATACGAGTTTCCTTGACATGAGTTGGCGAATACGAATTTGATATAATCTAAGAAAAAAATGATACACTTTAAGATAAAAGAGTTTCCTCTTTAATTTAAATATCCCTGCGTAAGATACAACCTTTTAGAATTGTCCTCCGCTGCCATCATCGATTAGAACCGATTGTCTGACCTCAAAATGAAAACATTGACTTCACCATTGGGCGTAAGGGCACTTAACTTTGAGTTACAATGCGTTTGCTATTTTAAGTAGTTGCCTTACATTATACGAGTGTTATCCAAGCTACTTAATAACAGACAGCATTTTCCCGTTAACGATCTATTTCAAAGACCAGCTGAACTTTATTTGTGTTACCCCGAAGATTTCGGGAGTTAAAAGTATACGTCAGCAATCATCTAAAAGCCCGTTTGTTTGTTGTTTTTTTTTAGGAAATGATTCGCTTCTGTCACCCGATCATAGTTAAATTACAGTAAATATGTGTCGGATAATATACAGACAAAACTATAGACATTAGTATTTACATGCGCGTATAGAAACATGTGCGCAAATGAACGGTAAATATACATACCCGAAAAAAAGCTTTATTATTTTAATAGTATGATATTTTATCATTCCTTTAAGTATATATAAAAATCATGTAAATGTAATAACTAGGGCTATCTCAAAAATAAATAAATGAAAAAATAACTCACAATCACGTTGACACACCGGTTCTCAGCAGATAACCGGAGTTGAGCAACGTCATACCTGGCCTGTACCACATGAGTAACCATTTGGGAAGGCGAAGCAATGTATGTGCCGCGAGGTAAAATACTAGGTTGGGAAACTGACGCGGTCTCTCCTTCTCTCGGGAGTAAATCGGCCTCTTAAGCCGAGGTAGGCTACCAATCGAGTGATGACATAAAGGGCTATGACAACAAAATAATGTTTTCATTATTTTGACTCTCGACTATATATCATAATTTTACGTAAAAAAAGTTACATTTCCTGATGAAAATTTTGTTCTGAATCAAAATATCAAATTTAATTTTAATATATAAATATGTTTATTTATTTAAAAAAAATTAACTTGTTTTTGCTCTTCACACCGTCAAGTTGTAGATTTTCCATATACACATATATATATGTGTGTGTGTGTGTGTGTGTGTGTGTGTGTGTGTGTGTGCGTGTGTGTGGGTGTATCTAACTCCCCTTCATCTGCTACGATTTTTCCATTCTTATTTGATATTATAACTTAATCCATCTATGAATTCTGACGAAGCTAGTCGGATATTTCCTCTTCTTTTTGAGGATTTTCCCCTGGCTGAAACAATATGTAAACTCATTCTGGACTCACAGTAATAAATTTCCTATATATATTTCAACACTGGTATATATATATATATATATATATATATATATATATATATATATATATATATATATATATATATATATATATATATGTGTGTGTGTGTGTGTGTGTGTAATTTATTTAGACACACATTGATGGCAACATATGTGCATACATGCTTCAGGAATCACCGGTTATTGGTGAGATTACGTCTTCAGGCCAAGAATTTCCCTTGAAAACTCATAAATCTACAACTTGCCGGTGTAAAGAGCAAAAATAAATTAAAAATATTTTTTTAATAAATAAACATATTTATATATAAAAATTAAATTTGATATTTCGATTCATAACAGAATTTTCATCAGGAAATATAAGTCTTTGGGGGTTTTGTTACGTACACTGAGGAGTTTCGTGGAAAATCCTTGGCCCGAAGACGTAATCTCCCCAATAACGGGTGATTACGGAAACATGTATGCATATGTGTAACCATCAATGTTTGTATAAATAAATTAAATATACCGGCTCTGTAAACTCATTGAACGCTTTTTCGTTGACATATGTGGTTTTAGGGGATGTACTTCTAGGAAACTAAACTATACTGCCATTATATATATATATATATATATATATATATATATATACATATATATATATTACTGACGTTCACGAACAAGTGCCTCCTACTTTTATATTCCGTCCGAATGGACCATGGAGGATAGGAAATATTTCATTGTTATAATGACTACGCTTATATAGACTTGAATTTTTCATCTTTGTTGCATATATTGACGTTGTGTGACGCTAAGAAAAATACCTCTGTCGTAGACGTGCGCTAGAAGGGGAAGTGCGTTATTCACTTTCTCCACGCAGAAAAAAAATGAACGTATCAACATTCATCGGCGCTTGTTGAACAGTTATGTTACAGACGCAGTTGAGTTCAGCACAGTCAGAAGATGGGTTCCTCGATTTCAGAGTGGCGACGGAGATGTGTGTGTGTGTGTGTGTGTGTGACAGAGCGCGTTTCGAACTTTTATAACTATAAGTATATATACTTGCAGTGTAAATGTTCATTAAATTGTTATATAAATTCATTACAGAAAAGATTTCATGATCGAGTGTATGTTAGAAAAGAGACAGAACAAGAAACAGAACGTTAAGTATGGATGCGTTTTTAATTATATTCAAGGTTCACCAGAGTTTAGGCAGTTGAGTCTTAACATACAAAAGCTGGCAAAAGTAAAAGAATTATATATATATATATATATATATATATATATATATATATATATATATATATATATATATATAATGGTTGAAGATTTCGAAAAGATTTGGGCATGTACAGAGAAAGACTGATAGAGAAAGACTCAGAGAATGGTAGAGAGAGCGAAAGAGAGATGTGAATAAGTTTGTTTGATCTGATCTTTGGACAAAACGTTAGTGTAATTAGAGCTCAAGGGGGCTTAAAGTGAGATAAAAATAGTGGTTTTAGTAGAATAATCTTTTTTCTGTTAATTTAAGAAAATAAGGAAATTCTGTCAGTATAGTCTGGAAAGGTTTGGGGGGGGTCAAATATAACGTTAAAATCTAAGAATGTGAGCTGAAGTGCGTAATGTGTTGTGCAGACTTACTAGGATTCAAAGAATGTTGACTCGTGATTAATCAGGTAATGAAAGTGGGTTAGAGAGTCGAGGTGTCCCCCTCCTCCAACCCGTAACTTATTTTCTTGCTAGTTCACTCTTTTTTAATATTCTTTTTCTGTCTGTCTGATAGTGTCATGAATACGAGTATACTATGCCGTTAGCAATTCCTGGTACTGAAGTTAATGTTATTTTTTTTCTAGTTTATCTAAGACCCTTTCACTAAATACCTCCTTCTCTCGTGCTTCGTTTGTCCATGTAAGAACGTTGCCTGTCTCCGTGTCTGGTTGTCTCCCTTATCGCTGTAAGAAAGAATAAAATACTCCATTTCTTTTTTACTTCTTCTTCTTCTTCTTATTGCGATAAGAGATTAGCGCAGCGATAAACTAGAGGGGGAAAGCGGGAAAAATGGAAAGAGAAAAGAAATGAAATTAAATCAAAGGAAAATAAAGTAAATTATGTCTGGAAATTTAAAAATAAAAAACAAATCATTTGAGAAGTTTGATAAATGTTTCAATGTTGACAGACCATGGTTAATACGTGAATATTCTTAATATAATATGGACAATATATCACAAGAGGAAGTATTCAATTAAAGGGGGAATGAAAGAATTTAAAACATTTAGAAGCAAATATGAAACTAGCAGCAATAGTCTCATAAAAATGAAATTTCGCTGTATAAAAGATTTTATCAGGGCATTGTTTTTCTGATATTGTTTTTCTAGCATTAGTTTTTCGAATGGTCAATTGTAATATAAATGTTACTAGATTCGAGTGGTGGTAAATAATAACTTCTTTTATTTCTAGATTATCCTTATGGAAAATAGCAGATATAGAGAGAACTCTCTACTATATCTAAGTATAGAGACTGCGATAATTATATAGAAGAGAGGATAACTCTATGTAAATTCTCACAAACATATTAAAAATATTACAACGCAATGGAATAAAACCGAATGATCAATAGTAAGTTAAATACATAGATTGCTCTGTATTTGTCTCGCTCCCACAGCAAAATGTACTGATATGCAGAAGTTTAAATGTAACGTTAACCAGCATCTTAAACTTTCTTAGTCATGGTTAAAATTAGTAACTCATCACTTCCCGGTGTCAATATGCCTTGTTTTGGGTTATTATGTAATGACGGGCAAAACACAACACAAAAACAAACTCTTTAACAAAAAGTATCGTATCCGCATTAAAAAAAAAAAAACAACTTCTTTTCATCCCAAACAAGGCATATTGCAAATTGGACACAAGTGACATTATTTAGAATAATGTCCACAATGCGACTTTGTAGGAAGTTGAGACGCGCGATGTCATTCCTCATTCCATAGAAACGTCTTCAGGTTCAAATAATAGAAAATCCACTGTTTAAAAAAGAATTATTGAATTTGAAAATTCATAATCCAAGATTTAACCATTTCACCAACCACAGAGGTGTAGGATTTGTTTTTAAATAAATATAATTGAAAATAACATTAAAATTCTAGACCCATAAAATATCTTTAGAGAAAATCCAGATAATGTGTGTTTCTCTTTTCTTGTACGTGCCATGATGAAGATAACGCCTTACACGTTTTCAGATTTAAAAAACGACTAAGTTTTAAAAAAATCTTACACTAGTCTTATGTTTAATTTTCTTAAATTTTGAATTCATAATATCAATAATGTTTAAACAGTAGATTTTTTTTATAATTTTGATACAAAAGCGCACAACCAACGTATATGTATAGATAGATTGGACAGTTAAAGGCGCGTTTCTCATTTTTATTTACTTTTTAATTTTTAATTTTTCGTTTATATGTGTATATGTTCTGTGTGTATGTGTGTGTGCGTACTTATATGTGTATATATTTAAAACTGACGTGGCACCTTCTCATTGGCTATACCTCCTTCTCCCTCTCCTCCTCTTACTTCCTTCCTTTTCCATTCCCCTTTTCCCCGTGCATGCTCATACTCTCACTACACCGATGAAGTCTGAAGGATCGGTCGAAAATATGTACCTGTTAAAAAAGTTCTTTAATTTTTTTTTCATAATATTATTTTGTATTCTTGCACGTGACCAATTGAAAACGAATAAAGAAAAGTTATAAGCTTTTATACTTCTCGTATTCTTTTTTTTTTCATTCATATATATATATATATGTATATATATATATATATATATATATATATATATATATATATAATCTACATACAGTACTGTTTCGCTGTTTCACAGCTCATCAGTGCGGCTAGACAAGAAACTAACTCAAGCCAAGTCGAATCCCGACCGCCCAAACCACAGTCAAAGCTTCTAACCGTTGCGCTATGCGGGCAGTGAATTAACAATGTTTTGACATTTTCCAAAGCATGTAAGCTCAATTTGTTTACACAAAGAGCATCGCTTTATACGCTAATGGTAATTTGTATATCACTTCTCAAATGTTCAACCTAAGATAGGGAAGATTATATATATATATATATATATATATATATATATATATATATATATATATATATATATATACTGTATCGGTCATTAAAAACTTGAATCTTCATCAACGTCAGTAGACGTGCCGGGCATTGCGCTCAGTATGTCACTTGTAAAATGACAAAAAATGTATTTAATAAATAAATATATTTAATTTTTTTTGCAATCGTTAGTTCTGTTAAACTGGTTAATTTTGAATTTTGAATTGAAAACCTGTTTATGGTATGAAAAGCAAAAACACGGAAGACATTCAAACACATCAGTTTGTAGGAAGAACTATTAGAATAGTTTTTTTCCGGTTTCGAAAGACCTGAAAAGTCAAGAATTTCGCTGCTTATCGGATAGTCAGGAGTAATCACATGAATTCGTCAAAGTACTTTCAATTATATTAGTTATGAAATAGACAAAGGGATGCGGCATCGTCGCGAGGGAAGAAAACGTGGATCTTGGGTTATAGTAAGGAACCTATTAGACTGGAGACACGCTTTATACCACTTCTAAAATAGAGAGACTACTAGTAGATACAACTGCCTAGATCTGGCAACAATACCCCATGCATAGTTTAGTGGGAGCTTTTTGCAGGCATGAGATACTCTCAGGTGTGAGGCATTTTTTTTTTACCACACTCGAGGGAACCCACTTTTTTTTTTAAACAGTTTTAGCAATGTCTTCAGTATATTTGTTCAAATTCATGATGCCTGTGAATGCTAAGCCGGGGAAGTTAGATCGATCAAGTCTCACGTTGGTTGTTATTATTAACCATATTTTGTTTATGGTGGTTTTTAATATTGTTACGGAGACACTGTGTGAAATTGAAAAAGAATGAACCTAGGAGGAAAAATGTCTTTGCAAAACAAGCTAGTAATCTGTAATTTACTACACAGGGATTTGTAGAGATAAAAAAAAAAAAAAAAAAAAAAATAATAATAATAATAATAAAAATAAAAAAAATAATAATAATAATAATAATAATAATAATAATAATAATAATAATAATAAAAACACGAGAGACAAATGACAACACGAGAAAAGAGATATGGTAAGAGAAACAACGCTATTGAAGATTCATAAGCATGACAAAAAATTAGAATAACGAATACACCTGGACATGGATGCGAATAGGACATATAACTCGGGAAACTGAATCTCTAATAACTGCAGCACAAGATAACTCGATAAGAACCAATCATATCAAAGCAAAGATCGATAAACACAAGAAAACAGCAAATGCAGACTGTGTGGACAAAAAAAACGAAACGAAAAACGATATAGTAAGCGAATGCCCAAAAGGAATACAAAAACGGGCATAACAAAGTGGCCCAAGAGGAATAGAAAAACAAATACAAAAACAGGCATGGCCCAAAAGGAACAACTGGCCCAAAAGGAATACAAAAACAGGTATGACCAAGTGGGGCGGGCAGTGCACTGGGAATTGTGCAAACGGTTGCATTTTGAACGTACAGACAAATGGTACAAGCATAAACCAGCAACATCACTAGAAAACGAGAACCACAAAATCCTGTGGGACATGGACATACAGATGGACAAACCCATCCAAGCAAGAAGAACAGATGTCGTAATAATTAACAAGACAAGTCGTAGACTGTGCTGTCCCAGCTGACCACAGGGTGAGTATGAAAGAAAAGAAACAAAGCAAATACAGAGCTAGCTAGAGAGCTAAAAGGGATTTGGATGATGAAGAAAATCAAAATAGTACCGATAATAGTAGGAGCACTAGGAACAATTCCGAAAACTTTGAAAAAATAATGGCAGAAATTCGAATCAGAGGAATAGCTGCAAAAAATGCAGCGACTAACAATAATGAAAACGGCTGACATATTAACGAAAACCCTTGAATGCGGAGAATAATACAAAAATACAATATAACAAAGAAGCGTCAGAGGGAATGAAGAACACCGAAGCTGCATATCTACAAGTTCTACACCCTCATCAAGCAGCCCCTCCCATTGTCTCATCACCGTTCCCCCCAATAGAAAAGTGATACCAAAAGAGCCGATAAAGGTAAAGGAGGATGGAAAGACTGAGGAGGGACGCTGACCGGACTTCCGCTGGAAAAGCGCGAAGAGAAATGGGCCCTTAGGGAGGCTTAGCGCCACTAAAATTTCAGTATAAACCAAAGCCCACTGCCAGCGAGAAATCAATTGTAAGAGGCTCTTACGATGACGCAAATTTATTTGCAAATGCTATTGGAGGAGCTAGAGAGCTCGACGTCTGGGGAGACATATTGTCACTCAGCTTCCAGAGAATACCACAGGTTTACAATCAGATCGTTTGTTGACTTGTGTGGAAGCTCCATGTGAGACAATAATAATAACAACAATAATAATTAAAATAAGAAGAACAACAATAATAATAAAAAATAATAATACCAACACTAATAATAACACTAATAATAACAATAATAATAATAATAATAATAATAATAATAATAATAATGATAATGATAATAATAATAATAACTAGCGGGACCTGTGGAAATTCCACAGCGGCATTTTTCATAAGTAATATATTGTTGCTGGGCATTCTGTGGGCGTTCTGTTCAGCATGAAGGAAAGCCCAATCATATTATTTTAGCCCTTTTATTAAGACTGTATCGTCCTCTTACTAAAATAATAATTTTGATATATTTCCTGGGCTGATATTTTCATTACAGACACACCGGTCAATCAACTAGCATTTCATCATTTCTCTTAATTATTGAATATGTTACTATGTTTGACAATAATTTATCATAAATTTAACCCACATTATCGCCTCTCCCCTTACTAAGATAAAATGTTTGATATATTTTATGGGCTGATTTTTTCATAAAAAAACACAACTATCAATTAGCTCACATTTCATCATTTTTCATAATTCTTGGATTTGGTACTAATTTCCACAATAATTTTTTATCATTTAAAATTAACATATCGCACGCCTTACTAAAATAATAACTTTGATATATTGTCTAGGCTGATTATTTCATTACAAATACACCAATCAATTAATTCACATTTCACCATTTTTCATAATTCTTGGATATGTTAATAAATGCGACAACCATTTTTTATAAGTTTAACCCACATTATAGCTTCAACCCTTACTGAAATAATAACTTTAATATATTGAATGGGCTGATTTTTTCATTGCAACACACCAATCAATTAACTCATATTTCATAATTTTTCGTAATTCTTGGATATGTTATTAATTTCCACAATAGTTTTTTTTATAATTTAAACCATCCATATTGCCTTCTTTTACTAAAAATAACTTTGATAAATTGTCTGGGCTTATTATTTCATAAAAAAGCACAACTCTCCATTAACTCACGTTTCCTCAATTTTTATAATTCTCGGATATGTCACTAATTTCGACAATCCTTTTTATATGTTTACCCCACATTATTAACCCCCCACTACGAAAACAATAAATTTTATATATTATCTGGGCTGATTATTTCATTTCAAACACACCAATCAATTAACACACATTTCGTAATTTTTCATAAATCTTTGATATGTTACTAATATCGACAATCATTTTTCATCCTTTTAACCGACATCATCGCCCCTTTTACTAAATTAACAACTTTGATATAGTGTCTGCGCTGGTAATTTCATTACAAACACACTAATGCATTAAATCACATATTATAATTTTTCATAATTCTTGGATATGTTTATAATTTCGACAATCATTTTTCATAATTCAAACCATACTTATCGTCCTCTTTTACTTACATAATAACTTTGATATATTGTCTTGGCTTTAATCTTTTATTATAAACACACCAATTAATAAACTCACATTTCATCAATTTTCGTAATTCTTGAAAATGTTACTAATTTCGACAATAATTTTCCATAATGTAAACACACCTTATCGCCCTCTCTTACTAAAATAATAACTTTGGTATATTTCCTTGGCTGATTATTTCATTACAAACACACCAATCAATTAACTCACATTTAATCATCTTCCATAATTCTGGGATATGCTACTAATTTCGAGAATCATTTTTCATACGTTTAACACACCTTACAGCCTTCTCCTTACTAAAATATAACTAACTGCTTGTGCTGATTATTGCATTACAAACACAACGGTCAATTAACTCACATTTCATAATTTCTCATAATTCTTGGATATGTTAATTTCGACAATCATTTTTTTTATAATGAAAACCCTCCTACTAATATAAGAACTTTGATATATTGTCTGGGCTTATTATTACATTACAAATACACCAATCAAGTAACTCACATCTAATCAGTTTTCATAATTCTTGGATATGTTACTAATTTCGACAATAATTTTCATAACTTTAACCCACTATATCGCTCCCACTTACTTTAATAATGAGTTTGATATATTGTCTGGGCTGATTATTTCATTTCAAACACATCAATCAATGCCGGGTATTCTCATAGTATATGTGTTCCCCCTATCTTTTCAAATCCCGGCTGATGGCGCATATTCTGCTAGTATATATCTTTCGCCTATCTCATTTGATCTCGGATGGCACTATTAAAACTATACATGAAGCAAAGTAATATTTAAATCATAAACTGTTTCAGCATTTTCTGGGACTGGCTTTATATCCCCAAGCCACTGCTAAAAATATTCATGAAATAATTTAATGTCTAAATAGTAAACTGTTTCAGCACTTTCTGAGACTGACTTCATATCCCTCACCCTACTGTTATAAATATACATTAAATAAAGTAATGTTTAATGCGTAAACGGTTTCAGCCATTTCTGGGACTGATTTCATATCCCCCACACTACTGTTAAAAATATACATAAAATAAAGTAATGTTTAATTTGTAAACGGTTTAAGTCATTTTCGGGATTTACTTTATATACTCCACCTCACTATTTAAAATATACTTGAAATAAAGTAATCTTAAATTATAAACTGTTTCAGCAGTTTTCGAAATTAATACATAAAAACATTAACACGGTTAAGTTTAGGCAACCATTGCTTCAACATGAATTTCTGAGTGTAGTATTAGTCTCATCATCCAGTGACTTACCCCCCCTCCCTCCTATTCTGGTCGTGGTTAATGGAGGAGAAATCGTTCATTACTGATACAATTTTTATTTTTGTTATTGACCAGAGTGACACTTTTGTGGAGCTGCCCCCCCCATTTTTAACCGACCTCATGCCCGACTTTGCCCATGTGAGGAGGCAAGTAAACAAAAAAATAATCAGAAGGGACATTTTTCAGGGCATCTTATGATTAATCAGAAGAGACATTTTCAATGCATTTTATAATTAAACAGAAGAGACATTTCCAATGCATTTAATAATTAATCAGAAGATATATTTCCAATGCATTTTATAATTAATCAGAAGGGACATTCCCAGGGCATTTTGTAATTAAATCAGAAATTACTTTTCCCAGTTACTTTTGTAATATTATAACTTTGCTACATTAAATATATTACCTATTTACAATGCCTCCCCACGGGACAAATTTAGACAACAGGGTCGTTTTTTAACGTGGAGAAAAGGAACAAAAAATTATCTTAGTCGTAAAAGATTTCTCCTCCACTTGGAGAGAAGAAATTGAAGTGTGGCATCTGGAGAATAGATACTACACGTTGATCTTGCCCAAAATCATTTTTTTTAGCTTTGCCTCAACAGCGACACCAATTTATGAAAATATATGAAGCGTATTTTCAAAGTCTCTCCCCGATGTTGCAATACCATCTTGTATTTCTTGCTTCCGACAACGAATCATTTTTATGTAAGGAGGAACCCGGATTCATTGCATGCATGTATGTATTAAGATAAAAAATGAAAATCCGACAAAAAAAAAAAAACTTAAATGTTATGTATATGAACACAACTCGGACTTATGTATGAAATGAATGCCTTATGGACAAAGATATCTAAGGTCATGATACTTTTATAAATAAATATAGTACAAACTTATGTTTTAATTTACGAACTGTTTTTATATAGGATTTTGTTGTCTCTTCAGACTGATTGTCGAAAGCTGCAAGATGACTCAAAAGCAGCCTGAAGCAAACATATATTTATCTGACATTTTTATTGCATATCGTTCTTCTAAAGTGTCTTCGAGTCTAGATTGCATTTTTGTAATTCACCAGCTGTGACAATCAGGTGTTACTAAGGCATATTCCAATTCCTGCTGTAGCTGTTCATTTGAACATGAAATCATGAAAATTGTTTAGTCACCTCATAATATGTATAGCAATAACATATTGTATTTTCAAGAGTATACGACAATTTTTAATGCTTGTACAAGAAAGTATGGTTACTTATTGACGGCACCTCGTAGATTCGTTAACTTGTACGCAGGGTAAGAATTATACGTTTTTACATTGCATTCTTATCAACAATAGATTTTCAGTTGTTAGCAGTGCCATGGAATATTACTGCGTTTAATCCATTAATTTAATTCTATTGATTTTGTTAATAGTCACTACAAGCTTTAATGTCAGTTATAGATACAAAATATAAATGATATTTTTTCTTCTTTATTTCCCTCATTGTTAATTGACTTTGCCGTTTAACTTCGTCGCTATTTTTCGACTGGCTGTTTTGTCTCGTGGTCAGCGATCGTTTGATTAACTACGACGAATGAAACTTGACGAGCAGATAAGCCACAAAAGAGTAATACTGAGTTTTGATTATAGAGAATGTTATCATGGAGAGAGCAACAAATGTATCTTAATTATTTTCATTCTTAAACGTAACTTACTACTTAAAGAATTAGAGATGTATATGAATATAGACATGCTTAACAATCGCTCAAATGATCAATTTTCTATATCTTTGCGTATTCGGTTCGTATTAATTCCAACGAGGAGCCTGAACTGAAACGCTCACCTTTTTTCTCTCGTTCGATAAACCTAACGTCATTATGCGTTTGTGATCGTTACACATTGTTTTGTCTACAGTGTGTTGACTTTACCTTCCTCCCAATTGTCTTGACCTCAACCGTCTCTGCGTAAAATTCTGTTTGCAGATTAAGCAATCCTGACATGTACTAATATAACCCTGTTTGACTAGCTAACACAACTACTACTGACGTAGGGTCTCCTATTTTACACAATCGTAGAGAGTGTTATTAAACCGAATAGTATGCAGAAAGGGCAGAAATTGTATAACTTATAAGTAACTGTCTTATTTATTAATAATATACATTATTTTTTATCAAGAAATAACAGTTGATTCACTTTCAGTAGTGTCGTAACTCACACTTCTACAGACTGGAGCCATAAGTTGTCGTCCGAAAGAAAAAAAAACAAACAAAAATTGACTACAGTATTATTTTAAAACATTTATTAAAAACATCAATTCAGGTAACTTCATTATGACGTAGAGCTGACATTTCTTCAATGTAGCCGCCTTCAGCCTAAATCATCGCCACGATACGGGTTCGGAACTAGGAGCATCCCTTTTTCACAAACTCCGGCTGAGGAGCTCCACTAATATTCGGTGGATGGCAGCGATCAGGCTGGCTTTAGTGTAGAAAGAGGTCATGTTGGTCATGTTTCCTACGCATGGCGAAACGAAGTAGTCGGGTAGGGTCAGGTCGGATGAGTAAGGGGGCAAGTGAGAGAAAGGGACAACGTTTTAGCACTCCTTCTGAAGCCAAGCCTGGGTGGCTTTGGATTTCTGATCTGGAGCCGAGTCCTGATGTCACAGCCATCTGCCAACGACCATCTTATTGCACTAGAGGATCAACACATTCAGCACATCCAGGTACACCGTGGCGTTGAATTCCAAGCCGAAAATGTTAGGTGGGTTGAATAATAATAGTAGAAAGCAGGAGTTATACAGCAGCAGAACTCCATGCGCGGCTGTTAGACATTGTGTATCTTTCGGACCCGATAGAAGACTCCAATCACTCTTGAGATGTTTACAAAACTGTCCAACTAGTAGATGGTCTGTAACAAAAATAGGAAACCAGTTTTAATCTACCGGAAATAGAATCATGTCGTCTTTGCTAGGGCGACAATTTTATCGTTCCACTTTTTTTTTTTCTTCCTTAGTCTCTACATCCCATGAACGATGTTGTTGACAAAGGTTTCTAAGTTAGAACCTATATTCTTATCATAAACTTGGTATTAACGTCGAAATAAAATTTTTAGCTTCTCGCATATAGTAGCTTCATGAATTTTCAGGAGAGATTTCCAGAAACTATACAAAAAACGGATATTTTTGTAAATATGGATTGTGTTGTATATAGAAAATAGTTTATTTAATGCAAGCTGATATTTTACAATTGCAGGGAGAATCGGACGCCCATGCGTTTTCCACATGCCAAATGTTTTATTAAACACAATAGATGCGAGAGACCGTGAACTCAGAAATGAGTGAGCTCGTGTTACTCCAAGGTATTACTTAGTCAATAACGCACCTTAATAATTTAGGCGGTTTTATCTACGCATCTGAAATCAACGCAGCATTTGACCTCAAATTTAAGATTCCGTATCCGAAGACCGCTTATCAAGACAGTTGAAAACGACTGAAATTTGAACCCACGTAAATTATTTCAAATAGACACTTGCTTTACAAAAATATACGTTTCATCTTATTATCTAACGTGCCGCTTTAATGACAGGAGTAGATGATAAATGTTTTAATCTCTCTTATTACTCAACCCTCATTAAATCCACTCATGTAATATATATATATATATATATATATATATATATATATATATATATATATACATAAATATATATATGTATATATATACTAATCTTTATATATGTATTTATATACTAATCTTTATATATATATGCTAATCTTTATATATACATATATATATATAAAGAGAGAGAGATAGATAGAGAGAGAGAGAGAGAGAGAGATTCCTAAATATACAAATATGTATTACATCACTTAAAATAAAGGTAAGGGGAAACAGGTATTCAGCTTAATATTTCGGCGCCATGATTATAAAACTATTTTGCAATAAGAAACTACAATCCTTAATCGTTTAGTTCTAGCAACGCTGTTTATATTATACCAGTGGTTCTCAACCGTGGTTTACATGGACCCTAGGGGCCCATGAAATATTTGGGGGGGGGTCACAGGCAAAACAAAAAAATTATCATAATTATTATAGTTGCTATAGAATATTTTATTTGCATTAAATTAGTTTTCATTTTAAAATAAAGCTCAATTAAATAATATTTCTTTAGATTATTACAACCTCAAAATTTATATTAGTGAAAAATAGAAGATTGTCTTATGACCAATAGTTATGAAGGGGTCCACCAAGGTAAAAAGAAGGGAAAAAGGTCGATGAGTAAAAAAAAAAACGGTTGAGAATCACTTTTCTATATGATGAAAGAGTTCAGTTTGAAAGGAGAAAGTTATTTTAAAGAAATTGTAGATATTGAGAGACGTAACACTGATCAGCCAGACGGTAGTCACGGTAAACTAACACCGACTCTATTACATATTAAAAAGGAGCATAATTATGATAGAAACCCTATACTCCTTTTTACACTACACATTATATAGTACGATCCGCCTTTATCTTAGAATTCAATATAATTCTCCCTAACAACATCAACAATTTTATTGATTTATTTCGTTCCTGATGATTCCCTCGCTACCTAGCACCTTCTCTACTCTTCTGATTAGAAGCATTAAGCTTCGAAATACCTTGGTATAAAGAATCTCCGTTATCCTCCAAATAAATGCATGTATATCTTTATTAAATAAATGAGTAATTATATATTTACCAATATATAGTGCTTGTGAATTCATTTTCCGCTCCTATTGTTTCCTAGATAAGCTCCATTGAAACTCGTTGAGCTTTATAACATCTCGATAAGTCTCCTCTTATAGAATTGAATGTACTCTCTTTTTCTATCTACCCTCCTTATATATATATATATATATATATATATATATATTAGTGGGGGGTACTGGCTTTGATTACTCGTAAAATACGCTAAAGTAAGATATTTTAATTTGTCCAGATTTCGTATATATTATTATAAAGTCGTGATTTCAAAAGTAAAATAAACGTATTTGCATGCCAGCAGCTAGAATCGAAACAGAAGGCAAAACTCTTGCATTCAAAGCAAGTGAGGTTACCATTCTGCCGATGTGACACGCACATGAACTGATTAAAAATAAATAAGATGAATGTACAAAATGTAAAACGATTACTTCAATTTTAACTCCTTTAAAACAATTTTAACTCCTTTAAAACAATTTTAACTCCTTTAAAACAATTTTAACGGGCTAAATACACATACTAGAATATCCATAAAAATAAAATCATGTGAGGCTTCTTGCACCGATCTGCCACTGTTAGAGAGATAGACGTAGTGAGTTTTATAAAATTGACCGGCGGAGGAGCGCCGGGCATATCCCGGTTGTTATACACACGTCAATATAATATTTTATTTTGTCCATATTTCGTATATATTACAAGAGCGGGAGAGGCACGCGGCTTTGTTCGGTCGGAAAATACGCATAAATATGGTGTTTTACTGTGTCCAGCTTTCGTATATATTTTTCTATAGTCATGATTCCGAAGTAAAGGTAAGATATTTCGAAACCAAAGCAAAACTGTAGAATTCAAATCCGGTGACATTAACACTGTACCACTGTGGCACGCACGTGAACTGATTTAAAAATAAAATAAGGTCAATGTACAAAATTTATAATGATTTTATAAATTTTGACCTGTTATAGCCCCCTTTAAAAACTATTTTAAAAAGCTAAAGACCCATTAAATAATAGGTCATAAAAAATCCAATCATTTGAGGCCCATAGGACCGCTTTGGGACTTAGTTTTCGGAAAAGATAGAATTTGAGACGGACAGAGAACAGACAGGCAGACGTAGTAAGTTCTACAAATTAGATTATACCAGTGTGTGTGGGGGGCGCCTAGCTTTGCCCGGACGTAAAATATGTTTATGATATTTTGATTTGTTTGGATTTCGCATATATTATTATAGAGTTCTGATTTCAAAAGTTAAAAAAAAACGCATTTGGGTTCCATCAGCATCCAAATACTGTATTTTAAAAAGTATACATATGTATATATATATATATATATATATATATATATATATATATATATATATATATATATATATATATATATATATATATGTATATATATATATATATATATACATACAATATTAATATATATATATGTACATATATGTCTAGTTTCATGTACATTTAATATATAAAATGACTATATATATGTCTATCTGTCGCCATATTTTCAAACTCAATCTCCACCAAATAAATTCCCTAGCGGAAAATCTCATGACAAAATAATCTGTGAGATTTTATGCAAATGCAGAAAATTATACAAAGGTGAAGCTGGTCGCCATCTTAAGGTAAGGAATTAAGAACACCCTAAAGCCGGACAGGGGGAGAGTTAAAAAAATCGGGAGTAGCTGATCACATATGGAAAGAAAAAGGAACACATTCCTTTTGTGGAAGCAGGTCAAAATAATTGACAGGAGTGCAAGGTGGAAGTTGAGGCGTCTCAAGGAGGCAAAACATATACTTAATAAGTAAATAAACAAATAAATTACTAAGCTGCCCAAGCCTCGAAATTAGTAATGTTTGGGGGCCTCTAATTGTAGAAACATATTATATACTCTTTAAATTTCCCTCTCGATCTATATAAACCATTTTTTCTTCTCACAAATTCGAAACCATGGCCAAAACGTGGAGAGTGACTTACAGAAATACGAAAACATTTGCGGAGCCAGTAACTTTCCTCTTCTCTTCCAAACGACAACCGACATGCCCGATGAAAGTCGAAGGACAATCCGACCGAAACTTTATACTAATAACACGTCAGATAGGAACAATAGTCCGATCAATACACGTAATATACACGCGAAAACATCTTAAAAGTTCAGAAATTTATTCAGAGAATTTTGTCAAAAATGTTTTAGTGAAGACAATGTTTTCACATATCAACGAACAACTGTGTAAATCACAATTATACTTTGTTATTCTTCTTTAACTATTCTTTCCAGTTTCTAAAAATTAATGAAAATAATTACTAATTGAATTATATAGTTGATATTAATAGACAATTAAAACAATTTTGTTTTCTTTAATAATGCTTTGCATTTGTTGTTTACGAAAACTCATAAACTGTGTTATATAAATAACTTACCAATTGCTGTTCGATTTTTAATTATCCTTATATGTTCCGTATCTTTGGTTGAGCACTTTGTGCATATATTTTCACCCGACGCGTATTAAAGTGATTAAGCGAAGGCAATTATTTATTTGTAAACAAACTGATAGTTTGAGCTCGGGGTAACGGGCCAATGTTAATTTTACAGACAATGAGGACAAATGTTTACGGGCATTGATTCGTGGTCCGATAGATAGAGCTGCCAACTGTCAACGCGACGGTTGTAGGTTCGATCCACGGCTGAGGAATGGTATGGGTATAGCTGCACTGATGAGTTGTGATACAAAAAAAACAGTGTATGTTTTGTGATACAACCAAACTCTAGTGAATGAGTATATATATACATTAATATATATTGCGTATATATATATATATATATATATATATATATATATGTGTGTGTGTGTGTATCTCGACACATATATACAAACATTCATTTCCAAAGCGTCACTGCCTTATTAAATAAATTACTGTTGATTTAATACACCGGTCGTTCTGCTTGTGCGGCGATAATGCTTTTTAAATGGACTTGTAATGTTAATTTGTATATAAATGTTTACTTATCGGAGATCTTCCGATACTAAACAATATAAGTACGTTTGTGTGAAATTTCATAAAAACCGGCTCAGCCGTTTAGGATTCCATAGGAAATGAACGCAAACACAACTTAAGTGTCTTATATATATATATTATATATATATATATATATATGTGTGTGTGTGTGTGTGTGTGTGTGTGTGTGTGTGTATGTATATGCGCGCGTGTGTGTAAGTGCGTGAATATTATCATTTGGTTTTAATTACTTTTATATCTAAGGTTAACACTGTGTTTTTTACACAAATTATTTATAATTAATGTTAAGTTTGATTAAATAATCCACTCATGATTCTAAAAATAAACCATTTGAAGCCTTAATGCAATATGTCTATGCGTGTTGACACGTATAAATATACAAATAGGAAAATAACCGTCAGATGTACGCAGGTTTAAAACAATTTATGGCAAATAAAAAGGGGACCAATAAAACTTTAATTGGCCTGCACGTGAGAACCATTGGTGGCAAGTAAGACGGATTAGGTACAGAAAAGCACGCTTGCATACTTGACAGTTTTATGCACTCGAAATGATGAATCATATGTAAGTAGGAGATGAAGTTGATTGCGAGTTGTTGTGATTCTGCTGATTAGACCAGGGTGAATGACACTGAAGCAGGCAAAATAGAGATTGGCTTAATGTAACGACGCATAACATCAAAGTATTTACTTTATACAAGAATCAGCCGATGTGATTTACTTTGCAAGAGCTTTAACCTAGCACTGTTTTTTTAGGCTTCTTGATTCCTTTGGAAACATAGGGCCGCAACGACGCTCCTCAAATGGACCCGGTTTTGGTTGGTCCTTTTCAGTTTGACCCTTGTCATTCCAGCAGGCCTGGTCTCAGCCCTAATGCTTCTTTTCGGCGCATTGGCTTCTCGCGTCATGGACTCTATAAGAGGGGACCCTGCCCGGACCAAGAAGTCCACGGATTATGTCGTTGCGGTTTCTGTAACTTTCTTTCTTTTGCAGAATTGGGTTGTTAGCCCTATTCTACCCCCCCCCAACCTGGAGGACCAGTGAGTGCTCTTAGTCTGGTCTCTACCTGTCTGGTTTAGAAAACCCTACCAGGAAACGAATCTCCCGCCAGCATATCTATCTGGGTCCTAGAGACACGCAAGCCTCATAACCACGTCAGGGTTGCACTCGCTAGGAGGAATATAGCACGGTACCTGATATCTATTTCTCTTCCGCGATCGGAAAATTTGACACAAAGTAGAAATTAAGTAAGTAAGTATAGGAGCACTCCTATCTCACAAAATACATGGCCAGCCCCATAGTATAGGAGCACTCCTATCTAACAAAATACATGGGCAACCCCATAGTAATTTCCAGGTAGCGTCGCCTTGGAGTATTAGCAATGATACAATCCTGTTCTTACAGAGTGAAAACGCGTAGTTTGGGAGGCTGGACGTTTTAGAGTAGCACAGGAACCACCTCAGTTATCAGGAAAAAAAAACAACTACAATTTTGGCTTAGATTATGGTGGCTGTTGGCGGCTGATAGTAATAAATCACTCGCATCTGCGCTACAAACCGGCAACACTGTCACATAATACTTATCATCCACATTCTGATATGATTAAATGTACAGAAACACCAGTACGTAAATAAGAATATTTCATTTAAACACATTATATTGTCGATATAGGTAAATACATACTAGAAAACGTGTTTGTTGTTATTGAGAATGTGGATATGTTTTAAAAATTTGAGTTCTGATTCGCTAGATTTATTGTGCTACGGTAAAATCACAAGAATAAAGATCCGGACACGGATAAAATTAAAAAAAATGAATTTGCATTTACACGACAAAATATATAGAGAACAAGAGTTGTAGTACTTAATACAAGTATGTCGTAATATAAGTGACTCTTTCTCGATATATTTATACCGTTAAGAGAGTTCATATATTGTGATGTGGTGAGCCTCCCCAACAATTTTCCTAAAGACATAATCGATTTTCAACAACATACCGAGCTAGATTCAAAATCCAGACTCCACTAACTTAGTATTGGCGGACGAAATATAATCACGTAAATAACGCCATTCATTTTTTTAAATATATATTTACGATAATAGAACTTAAAAATCATTACGGACAGTCATTATATTCGATATGTTGTCACTATTGCTATAGATGTGTCCAGAAATGATTTTATCATCAAGGTCTTTCTTCTTCTCATAATCCTAACCAATGTTGCATTGCCATCATTGGTTCAAACAATCTTGTCAGAAAATGAAAAAGTACTCGCTTTCATACATTCTAATATCGCTTTATAATGAAACTAAATTATTTCTAATCTTCCTAGCTGTATTATTTTTTCTTTTTCTGATTTTTTTCTAATCTACAATTGTTTTTTTATTTCTCACTTTCCAGCTTTTATCAATTTTCATCTACAAATATTTTCGAAATGTTTATTTCCAAAGGTTTAATGAGTAGGGCTATAACAACAGCATATTCCTTTCGTTCTCTTGGTTCCCAGGTATATTGTCATTGATGTCTTTTAAGTTTTTTTTTTTAAATTATGTAGAGTGATTTGATTCTCGGTTGATTAATTGTGCCTAACTGTGTCGGATATATACTCTAGAGTGAAAACAATGATGAGAATATGCTGTTATCATTGTCCTAATTATAAGAGCATTAACGTCAAAGTCATAAGTTATCATCTACCAAGGGTGTATAAATCATAAGAATCTAAATATTTATTACTCTATTAATACTTGTCTTAGATCAAATGTTATCTTTTAAATAACTAGGAGCGTTGTTTTGATGGAAATCGATGAAGTTCCGTGATTTCCAAAAGACGAAGAAGATGTTTTTCAAAATTTACATCACTCTGTTTCAAACAAAGACGGCATACCCAGGGTAACGTCAGCATTGTGGGGAATGTAATTATGTGTAAAGAGAGTAGATATCCATCTATATATTATTTGTCTGTCATCCTCTTTCTCAGACTAACACAGGTGCACCGTTCTGATATTTTCTGTGTCTGTTCTTCTCTATATGCTTTGTTAAAATACAATTTCGGCTTTCGCGTGACTGTATTTTCCGACAATCAATAACGTGGACTCTATACAACCTTACTACGCATCGGTAATTTAAAATATTTTAAGGTTTAAAAATCGTCAAATCTTTACATAATACATATCAGTCGTGAATCGGTCTTTGATTATTAGTCAGACAACTACTGGTCATTATGACGATGGTGTTTTTATGTATCATGTTGTCGTATTTTTTCATTTCAACTTTATATCTCTGCGATCCTATGCTTCTCTATGCAACAAAAAATGTGCAACCTTAACGCTGATTAAGTAATCTCCTGTTCTTCAACTTTCCCTTCTCGTCCTGCGCGTGGCGTCATTTCTCACGTTGGAGAATGGCCAGGAGACGAGCATGTAAAACGTGCGAGTAAAACAAACCGCTCCAGCACCGAAAACACAAACTTCAAAATATTCCGTAGTTCCCGCTTGGGCTCTGGATGCATGTACTTCCCCATAACTTTCTATGCACTAACGTCTACACTATTGTCGTTTGTCGACGTCTCTTTATACTAGAGTGACGTCAGATATTTGCCTCGTAAACTTTTCCGATCTGATCCAAACTGCAACATGCTGCTGACTGTCTCCAGCTGGCGTATGTCTGTACCTTGAAAACTCAAGGCTATCTATAATCTTTCTAATTGTCGTCAACTGTATCAAACTTCAATGCCATTCTGAAATGGCCGCTAAACTAAATCTCAATATATTGACCTCTATGTCAAGTGTGTTTTTTCCGACATAACTTTTTATAATGATTATCGTTTTTAAGGTTTCTTTGTTAGCCTTGGTGTAAAACTTCCTATAGTTTTACGACGGAAGTGAAACGGAATTAAAACACATTGTTATTAAACGCAACAGTTCGGCTACGACAACCGTCAAGACAACTGAAAAACAAACATACCCCGGACGAATTTGTCTACACAACTCAACACGAACAATACTGAAATGAAACCCTACACTGTACGAAAGACTTCTATATACACAACCTGGCACTATCCTAAACAACTCCGTCGACACTATCCGACATGATACAAAAAATTCTATTTATATGACTCGACATACAACAAGATCAACCTCGATACTTACCCTATATATTTACTTAACCACAGGAGCAAAATTGGAAACAAGACCGTTTTGAATCTTATCCCAAAGGCCAGATCAGTGTAGTTGTCGCTATTTAAGTGCTTCCACGGGAGAGAAAAATGTGACATAACGTTGTTTTTTAAATGAGGATACCCAGCTCTCTCAAAAGAGTCCTTCTGAATTAAGGCAAAAATAATTCTTGCCTTAGTATAGAAAAGTTCCTCCGGTATTGACTAAGGATGAATTAACTTAAGTGTAGCATCAGAAAAAGAGTACACTTTAATCTTATCCCAAAGGCCAGATCAGTGTAGTTGTCGCTATTTAAGTGCTTCCACGGGAGAGAAAAATGTGACAAAACGTTGTTTTTTAAATGAGGATACCCAGCTCTCTCAAAAGAGTCCTTCTGAATTAAGGCAAAAATAATTCTTGCCTTAGTATAGAAAAGTTCCTCCGGTATTGACTAAGGATGAATTAACTTAAGTGTAGCATCATAACAGATACTACACTTTATATATATATATATATATATATAGAGAGAGAGAGAGAGAGAGAGTGAGTGAGAGAGAGAGAGACAGAGACAGACAGACATAAATTGTAATTTTTTTGCCGAAGGAGAAAAGGAATAAAAAAAACAAAAAATAAGAAAAACTGGGTAGTGAACCCCTTCTAACATTTTATAAATAATAGATCGGTCATTGTTTTCCGGTTTCCTGAATACAAGCAGGTCAATCTCTAAGTGGGAGTGGCATCTATATGTGGGAGAAAAGAAGAAAAAAGAAGTTTAATGCAGTTTTTACAAAATGGGTGCAATCTTAGCTCGAGGGCCAGTTCGAGGCAGTTGCTTTTTAACGAATCTGGAGTCGTCTTTTTCTAGCTTTTAGACGGCGTCACTTACATCAAAAACACTGACACACAATACTAAAACTAGTGTCTTTCTACTAAACTCTATATGCATTTGCTCTCAATTTTGCATTTATTTTCATTTTTTCACATTTTTTATTGCCAATGTTATATCTATAACATCACATATGGATAATTTATAGCCTTGCTATCTCAGTTTCAGGATAAGTTTCATAATAGCTTAACTCACCTCTTCAGGCAATTTCTACGGGTTAGAATGTTTTGGTTAAAGATTCACCACATGTCAAGGCCCAAATATCAGGTAAATGCTGTAACATATGCGATAAAAGGTGGGGAATTCAGTAATAAATAAACGTAAGGGTACGATAGAAGCAAATATCGTTTATCTTTGTAACACAACACAAAAAGGGGGTATAAGGGAATTTATGAGGAATCAAAACCCAAGTATTTTATCGCCCACGTAACACGGGCAAAAAGAAAACAAAGAGGACACGGGAATCGAAAATGACAAAAAAAAAAACGCGAGAAGGAACGAAACTAAAACACCAGTGATAATATGTTCGAAATTAAATTTTATTATGAAACAATAAGCTACGGTAGGGAGGGGAATATGAGATTAAGTAAAAATTTTTAAAAATTACAAAGATAGGGAGAGGTATCTTTGTCTACTATCCGAAGATGCCAACCAGAAATACATCAACATAAAATATATCAACCCAAACAGAATAATGGCAAAATGAACCCAATGACTTAATATACGAGAGAGAATGTTCATAAGGGCGATTTACTGATTTTTCTTTTTTTATTTTATCTTTACCTTTTGGTTCAAGCGGATTTCGTTCGCCGTTTATCGCTGCCGACGACATCTCTTTTCCTTTTGCTTCAAGCGGTTGGTTAAAATGTATTTAATATCCGTCCCTCCGGATTAAAGTATATTCGTAAAGTTCGCCGCTTGTCGCGACCAATGCACTTTAGCTCGCCGTTTATCGCTGTTGACATCACCTTCTTTCGCTGCTGGTATGGAATTTCTCCCAGTTGTTATCTCCTTCGCTTTTCTGTCGCTGCCGGGTGGGGGGTTCGCACGTCCGCTATACTCACTGTTTCTTTCTCCCTCTTTTTTTTTCTATACTCTCTTTTCTATCTACCTCTCTTGGAAATTATGTTCATTTGCCTCGATGATAAAACAATAAAATAACACAAAAAAACGATACATTTCTCTTTGGCCTAAAATGAAATATTTCAATTTTTAATTAAATACGTAATCCAATTTATGGGTTACGTCACAATGTGTCTCAGGTAAACAGCGAGACTAAATCATACGAATTGGTAACCATGATGACAGTTTTCGCAGAGTTTGCTTGCTTACAATGGCGGTCTAACAATAATTTATTTACATTGCAATTAACATGAGCATGTTGTTATCAGGCGGGAAGCAGCATCGCGTTATTTTGTTATAGAGAGAAGCAGTATTGGGAAAGGAACTTCGCGTGTTGTCATTTTCCGTTAGTTTTATGTAGAAAGAGAAATGGAAACTACTGACAATAATTACATTTCATTGAGTTTTTATGGTGAATATTTTACAGAGAGAATCATAGAGTGATCTCAGTTGATCATTTACCATTAAAATATCGATAGATTAACCAAAGTATAGACAGATATTTTCCGTGTGAAATGGGTAGGAGGGGGCAGGAGAATCGCGAATTAGGTTTCGAAATAAAATTTGTCAAAATATCTTTAAATATTATAGGATTTCGTTGAGATAGAACAGGCTGCTCAGGGGTCAAAATTGCAAAATCGCTACGTGGGAGGCATCGGATTTTTACTATTAGCTTACCGTTCCACGAATGCGCATGCGTGAATGGTTCATATGACTGATTCATTTTGTTAAAAATAAGGTGTGTAAAACACTTTTTAAAGATCGTAACACCATGGCCTAATGTTAATCGAACTTGGCTACTGTTTTTGGCCTCAGTTTCGATCTCAGCTCGATAGTTTTTTTTTTACTTACTAGAAATGAACTGTTAAGAAAAAAGCATAATACTCACATGTACATATCTCAGTATTATTCTGCTTTTTTTTACTTCATTTTTTTTTCATAGGAATTTTACGTTACGTTTAATACCTACTGAGATTAAGTAAAAATTTAAAAAAAAAATGAGAATTCTGCATTAATTGAAATGTGATACTTATGCGTATTTTACGGCCGGGCAACGACGTGCAGCCGGTTTGCACACTAAAAATCAAATGTGGCTATAGTAGTACTCCATTTAAGTAAGCTCTCGTTTGTTAGCGTCTAAATTTGTGGCTCAAAATTTGGCGATCGGGAGAAAGTAAGTTCGTTTGATCTACCAAGTTTTAATTATTTTAGTTTAACATATAGTATACGTTTTTTATAGTCAGTTATTTACCAAAATAAATGAAAAATTATTTTTAGAAATCAAACTCCAAAAATATATTATCTGAATCTACGTACAATAGTCAACAATAGATGAGTGAAAAATGCTATAAAATAAGTGAACTGAAAAAAAAATGAACAGATCGTGAAGACTTCACAGTGTTTGGAATGCGAAAATAATTTGGCACAAAGATAACAGTAATGAGGAATAAAATTCTGGCCGTATAAACAGAGGAGCTTTTTTTTTCTTTTAAATATGTCCACAAGGCAAAACGCATGTCTATTTTAGGTAACCTACTAAAAATAGCCTTACAGACTTTACCCAACAAAGTTAGACATTTAACTCGAACAGAAAAATGAAAGAAAGATTAATAACAAAAAGAAACATGCCATTTAAAGAAAATCTAAAGAAATATTCCGAATCCTGCAGCCAAATAAAGATGATAAAAACAGCCAAAAGAGTGGAAGATATTAACCAAGATAGGAAGACGCCGGTGGGCGCAAGAATTCCGAAAAAATAAACCTACATACAAATGCTGTTGTCACTAAAAAATTCCTTATCACGCACCTACATATATACCTACATATGTACCGCCATATCCAATTAAGAATGAGAAAGCTTAACTAATAATGCCTTGAGATATGAATATGCGGTCTAGACGTTATCAAATGCACGTGTAAAATTGTTCAAATATTTAAGCCAAGATTGAAGATGTGGATTAAGTTTATCGGGAATAACAAAATCTTAGTAAAGTGTATTATGTATCAGTATGTATTATATTTGTATACTGCACCAGGCGAAGCTGTAATATAATGAGTATGACGTGGTTTAGAAAGCAGAAAAATTCGTATTACATAAGTGACAAAAGAAAGGTGTTGTCTGGCTGATAAATGGGAGAGGCAACTGTTATTTATAACTTTCTAAATAGTTACAACTACATTTTCACTTTACAAAATACATAAGTGTTAGTATTTATTGGTAGAGATAAAAACAATGATAACAACAGATACACATTCGTATTTTTAGATATAGATAACGAGCGTTATCGTACCACTAACTAGACGTTGATCAGCTATATATGTTCTTATACAATAAAAAGCAAAAACGGAATGATTATACTACTCATTTTTATTTTGAACTCATTCACATACTTTTTACAGTATAATTTTATTTTTTAGGGGGGGCGTTGATTTTTTGCTAAGAATAACATAATATAGTGCTATATTATCAACGATACAAACACGATGAAAGACACACGACAATGAAACGCACGCGTTCTAGATAATTATTTTATAAATAACACAATCTTAGGCGTGCATACAATATCAGACGTTAGTTGAAACCCATAGTTTTGAATCACCCTTTATTCTAATCATTTGGATTTCGGTGTGATACATGAAAAGGTTTATTAAAAAGGTAACAACCACAGAAAACACCAGAGAAAGGCAAAAAAAAAAAAAAAAAATACACAGACGTTAGGTCGTTGCATCGACTTCTAAGCGGGTGTTTGCTCTGACATTCAGGTGTCACACAAAGCATTTTATTCAAATAACGACTTGCGTTAAGTAACTTTCTTCTTAATAAAAATATTGATATTTGCCATTTTTCGCATGTATTATAATTTTAGAGGAATTCTGAAAACTGTAAAATAATAGACCTGATGTACTTAAAACATGAGTGCTTATCATAACAAAGTATATAAAAAGGGCATACAATATCAAATTAGGAATACAATTTGTTGATCTATTACTATATTTGTAATGACAGAAAATTGTGATATTGCACAATTAGGAACAGATTGATGCTGGCTGCCGTATTTTCAACAAAAATGGGTTTGCCTTGAAAAAGTGAAGATTAATATGTATGTTTTGCAGATTCGACGAAATTTACTGGTCAGCTGCTTCCTCACAAGTAATATATAACAATCAAAATCTCCGACTCGTGTATGAGGCTTAGGTAGAAAATGCGAATGTCATCCGTACCGCGAATCCGGAAACTAATTACAAACTGCGAAAATTATTAAAACTGAAAGAATATTTGCACATATTCCATCTTTCAGTGTATAGTAAAGATTTTAAAAACTTTTCCTTGATTTTCGACGAAGGAAGAGTGTATTACAGAATGCTTAAAATAATTACGCAGACTTATGAAAGTTTATTTTGTTGTATTTATATAATTATGATTATTATATACGCTGTATGTTTAAAGCCTTCTGGGATAGGAATTATTTCCACTTGCATAAAAGCAATATACGAAATAGGAACTAGTTATATAACTGCATTGAACCAACTATACGATATGGCCAATATAAGTGGAAAATTACACAAATACACATACGTAAACATATACACAGTGTATATATATATATATATATATATATATCACATATATATACACTATTGATTGTTATCTCCTTAGTTACACATGTTTCCCTATCAGATTCGGGATGAGCCATCCGATCATTTCGCCAGATATTACAGATTAAAAAATATAAGGTCTGACGAAATGATCGGATCGTTTAACTCGATTCGGATAGTTGAAACATGTGTAAGTAAGCAGATAAATTACGGGAATAAAAAAACATATTTTTTTGCTCTACAGTAGTATTGAGAAGGTTTTAAGGTTTTTAATACTTACCTCTTAATATATATATATATATATATATATATAGTTATTTAAGATTAGAATTAGAATAACCAGACGAGTCATTAAATAGGGGCCCAATTTACACTTCACTGTAATCAGGCCACTGATATTATACCCATTGTCTCTGGATAATTCCGTTTCTGTTAATGCGATGTTACGATGCTTAGCAATACAGACAACTCTGCTTTAAGCAGAAAAGTCAGATAGATTTAGATGTAGATAGGGATCAAATACAGGAAAGAAAATTAATCCCGAAAATAAAAAAAAGCAGGGGAAGTTCAAGATCCACGCAACATATATATATATATATATATATATATATATATATATATATATATATATATATATATATATATATATATGACCCACTAAATTATCCCCCATTAGCCTCCTCCCGCTTTTCGCAAAAATATTTGAGTCCTTAGTTAATCAAGCCCTAGTCCAGCACCTAACAGCTGCTAAACTCCTGACTGACAAACAATATGGATTCAGGCGAGCCCTTTCAACAGTAGATATCTTAACTATAATTTCTGAACGTATATACCGTTCATTGAACAAAACAGGGGAGGGTTGAGCGGTAGCCCTTGATATATCTAAGGCGTTTGACAGGGTATGCCACGATGGTCTTCTAAGGAAAATTAGATCATATGGAATCACTGGAAGAATTCATAATGTAATTAAATCCTTCTTAAGTAAGAGAAAAATCCAAGTTGTCCTCGACGGCCGTACATCTAGACAACATGGCATAAATGCGGGAGTACCTCAGGGGTCTATCGTTGGACCTCTATTATTCCAGATATTCATAAATGAACTCCCTGATAAAATTGTTTCGGAGATGGGTATATTTGCCGATGACAACACTCTCTATAACAGATATGTGGGGAAAACAAATGAACACATATGCAAGGAAATGGCAGAAACACTAGAGGATGAACTCCAATCTGTAGTGGATTGGGGATAAAAATCGATGGTCACATTCAATGCTGCTAAGACTAAGCTTGTTTCCTTCAATAACTACAAGAAACCTTCTCTACCACCAATAGCAATGGTCAAGAACACATTGCCTGAACGTACTTCTTTTAAACTCCTCGGTCTAACGATTACAGTGAATATGAACTGAAATAGATACATTGAGAGCATTGCCAAGGCTGCTGCAAGGAAGGTTGGCTCCCTCTACCGTGCTAGAAAACTACTTACGCCTGACAGTATCCTGATCCTCTATAAGGCCACCATTCGCCCATGTATGGAGTAATGTTGTCACATCTGGGCTGGTGCATCTGCTGCTTGTCTCTCGCTCCTGGACAGGGTTCAAAAGAGAGTCGCCAACCTGAACTGTCATCTAAGCTTCAGCCTCTGCCCCATCGACGAGATGTTGCATCCCTCTGCCTGTTCTACAAATACTTTAATGGTGAATGGTCTGACGAACTGCAAACACATGTACCTCCCCGACGTAACTACCCCCGACAAACCCGACCAGCTAGTAAGTCTCATCCCTTTACAGTAGAGATCCCTAGGTGCAAGAAAGCCTTTTACTCCAATAGTTTATTCCCCAGAACTGCAGGTCTTTGGAACTCCCTTCCGGGATTCTGCTTTCCCAACTGTACTAATATGCAGAAGTTCAAGTGTAATGTGAACAAACATCTTTCTAGTCATCTCCCTTCATAATGGCTCTGCTAATTAAGTCACTGAGAGTAGTCCCCTGTTTCAAAGTGGCACTGTGCCTTGTTTGGGGTGAAACTTGAATAATATATATATATATATATATATATATATATATATATATATATATATATATGGAAAACAGAATGAATTAGGATATTTAACAATTACAATAGTTTTAGATCATAAATGGTTTATTTATCGACATAATTTTGTTAAAAAAATATATTGTATCAGAAGTATTAAGTTTGCAAAATTTCTCGTGGTGTTTGTTATATTCAGAAAAAAAGTAAAAAAATAATAACAAAACGTGATCAATTTTGAAAGCTCTAAATATTGCCATTATTTCAATTATCTATCAAACTGCATTGTCAAAATACTATATATATATATATATATATATATATATATATATGTATATATATATAAATATATAAATATATATATATATATATATATATAATGGGGTACGACATTCCAACCAGAGAAACATGTATATTAAAATAAGGGAGCTGTCACCAAAAATGTTTTGTTTTTTCATTGAAAATTATGTTTAGATCATTGTAATAATGTTTTTAAACCATTGAAATCGTTTTTAACGCGTTTCAGACGTTCTGTTAAGCGTCCTCTTCAGAAAGTATTTCAAATGTTTGCAATATATTCAAGATGTATTTTAAATGTAAAAGAATATTTTCGTAGTTCATTTGAAATGTTTCCGAGAGGTGGAAACATGAGTAAATGATTCTACTTTTCATCCGTATGTTCAATTTTTATTACTGGTTCGATGTGGTGGACTGTGGTCACTGCTGTCTTATGTTTCTCTCTCTCTCTCTCTCTCTCTCTCTCTCTCTCTCTCTCTGCTTGTGTTTCTATTTATCTTTCTTTTTTTCTCATTTTTTTCCTTTTTTACTCTTACTTGAGTGGAGGTGAGAGGCCTATTGGTACTTGGTCAACTGGGTGCATAGGGTAGGATGTGTGTGTGGGGGTGGGTGTTTTCTTCAGAACGTCTGAAACGCGTTAAAAACGATTTCAATGATTTAAAAACATTATTACAATGATCTAAACCTAAGTTTCAATGAAAAAACCAAAACACTGAATAATAAAAAAATGTTAAATATACACATTGTTTATGACCACCCCCTTATATATATATATATATATATATATATATATATATATATATATATATATATATATATATATATATATATATATATATATATATATATAAGGTTCGTCTGGTGTACGAGAACTTCACACCTTCTAAATAGTTCATGTTCTAGTCATTGGACGCACAGATTCATTTTAGAATAACGACCCATATTTGTTTGTTGACATAACTTAGTGGGGAATCTATGTAAGATATCGTGTCTGTTGATATAATAATTATCTTCTCAATAACAATGAAACATAGATATTTCACAAAAATAAAATAATAAAAACCTTTGTTTGTTGAGAAGAAAAGACTAGATTTGGTGCTAAGACTTATTTGAGGAGTTTTCTACGTACTGCTGTTCTTTATAGAAAGTTTAATAAGTAGAGTATTCATAATCATTAGCGATTTCAGTTTCGATTGCTTACCGACGCCACAAGATATTGGGTTGCCGATTTTTTGTACAGTCTAACTAACTGTATTGTATTACGATTCCCAATTTGCCGTTGTTCTGTTTCTGTGTTAGCATCCATGAATGCAATTGCGACGCAGTGAAACGGGTGTATATTTAAAGAGACGTTTTCTAGAAAAAATAAAACCGAGATTTTATATAAAGAGACGTTAACAAGTACATGGGCAATTTATAATCTAATTATTCGCCTTTTTCTACATTCATTGCTAAACGTCTTTATAATTTAGCTTCTTCACATTCTGTGCACACAGACCGCGAAATATGCCTTGTAGTATATCTTTCTCAATCTGTACGATTATATAAATGCAACTTTGTTTGTGAGTGAGTTCGTTCCGTATTGCTTCTGAAATGGCTGGACATATTTTCTTTAAAATTTACAAAACTTTAGTGTATAAGTCTGGGAGTGATCCTAGATTTTGTCTCCGAATACTCTGATAATTATCAATAATCGATAATCGAAACCGTTATTATAATTTATCCAAAGCCATTTTTCCATGTCGTCTTTAAGTAACAATGATAGAACAACGGACCATGAAAATTCTAACGTGGGTAAATTTATAGCGTGTTTTTTTTTTTTAAATTTGCATGACGTGGTCTGTAAGTTCAAAGTCCGCACGTAAATGTCTTAATTTTTTTATCATTAACTGCAAAGGACTTTATAAGACTTGAAATTTTACGTGTTTTGTTTTTCTTTTTTTTTTTTACATGACATTGTAGGTTAAAACTCCTCACGTAAATTTCTTAATATTTTTTCGTTAACTGGAAAGAAGTTTAATTATTGTATATGGGACAATTTACGTGCTTGTATATTTTTTAAAACATCTAATCATTTTGCATTAAGCTTGAATATAACGGTACTTTAATTAAACTTATAATTTACTAGAAACCGATCTCGAAGAAACTGCAAAACAGTTCACACATATTTAGTGAACATGTGATTCAGATGTTTCTTATATGTCGTTGTAACAAAACATAGCCCCAACAACCAAGCATGCCCGGCAACTAAAGGTTAGGAATTTTTCGACACAGTTGACTAATTGTAGAAATAATCAGCGACAACATCATGATTTCTTATAAACAGCCAAGGTTAAACCTGTGGTTTCTTTCGCAATCGGTTCAAGAAATCATGGCCCCAAAACCTCGCCAAAGTAATCAGTTTTGAGCTAGGAGAATAGCTGCTATGAGGACAAATAAGAGACACTGGATTGTTGTTGGCACGTTGAATCCACTGTGCGGGGCTACGTTTATCAGTAAGCTGTCAATATGACCAAAATCTACTAAAATAATTTTAGGATTACAAACAAAAATTATTGGAATTACAAAAGATACAGATAAAAATAAGTATAGAAAAGGCATCCAAGCAAACCCTGAGGCAGGGTTATACTGCTAGTATACACACACACACACACACACACACACACACACACACACACACACACTAAGATCTTTGACTTACTTTTTGTTTCATCAAATACTTCTACATGCAAAATGCGATCCCGCATTTGGTAATTCCTACCCTCGGATGAGAAGGAGAGTATTTCTTCGAAACTCCGCGGATTAAGGACTAGTGTTTCCTTTTCAGATTAGATATGTTTTTAACTCATTTCAAAGTGTTTTTAAATATATTTTATTAATTGTTTGCTCATATATATATATATATATATATATATATATATATATATATATATATATATATATATATAAAATCTTTCTCGATGACTTTATGTCAGCTTTCAGTCCCGCCTTTTCATGCCAGAATGATAAACAATATTTTTTTACATTTTCTGGTGAAAAAAAAACAATTAAACAATGTTTTGAATTTTTTATATTATTTCGAGTCCGTACCGAGTCGATGCGACGTTTCTGAATTTTTAAGTTGAGGATTGGTTATTCGTATTATTTGGGATCATCAGACTACTGTTCTGAACATGGATGTGGTTTTCTACAACGTTTCGGTCGATGTAACCTCCTACATTCTTCGGGTGTATCTTTCCGAACTCGGAAATATTTCTCTTGAACTCATGAATTTGGACAAAATTTCGAGCGGAACCCTTTATTTACTTCACGGATGTAGCATGCCCTTGTACCGTCAGCCAATGCGAATTAGTTAGGACTTCTATCCGAGTTCAACAAAGTTCAGCTGAAGAAGGTCGGCGGTTAAATCGACCGAAACATTGTAAGAATCACACTCAAGTTATAAACAGTTGTTCGATGAATCCAAATAATACTATTAATTAAACAGTTGTTTTATAAGTAAGTATATAAAAAAATTAAATGTCAATGTAAAAACTAAGAAAATATGTTGGTAACATGCCTGGAAAGTATGGAAGATAAGACAAGGTTTGCCAAAACCTCAATCGATCTTTTTGTTGGTCCGTTATTTATATTTTATGTATGGCATAATCACCGTTAACACGCCGATTAATGTTATATTACCGAAGTTAAGCAAGGTTGATTCTAGTAAGTACTGAAATGGATGTATATTTAGAAATTTCACGTGCTGTATGTGTTATATAATTCTTAGTAGAACAGAATTGATGTTATTTGTTGTTGTTCATATTTGTGAAAGTCTTAGTGTTATATTAGAGTCTTAGAGTGATAGAGACAGTATAAGGAGTGTTCATGTGTTGAGCGTTCATATGTCTTAAGATGTTTGTTTTGTAAGAGAGGGAGACATTGGTGAGATGTAGAGATAGAGTACATATAAAAGAGAGACTTCTGTATATATATATATATATATATATATATATATATATATATATATATATATATATATATATAATAGACAGTATAATGTTACTACAAGAGAAACAATTCAATGAGAGGAGATTTATGAATATCTTGATAGATAGACCGAGAGATAGTGCGTTTGACATTTATATTTTGACAGTTGTGCATATAATATAAACACATTACCTTTCTCGTTTTAATGATTAACGCAGAAGACGCAGATACACAAAGATGATGACGTCCTTTATTTCATGACCGGTCCATGATTTCGCTTGAGGAATTCAAAGTTTCTTTACATGGTTATTTCTAAAACCCTCTCACTTCTAGAGGGTGTCTTGATTCTAACGGAGAATCGATCTGAACCTCTCTACTTCTCTCCGACTCATCTCCCAGACTCCCAGACTGCATCTAAAAACTCTACCTGTAGTGTGAACTCGTCACGTCATCGATTTATTAAACATGTGCTCATAAAGCACGTTGGTGGACATGCATCATGTTGCCAAACTTGGCATTACCCCCGTTCAGTAACCTATTTTTCAAATAACATTTTTCCAAAACATTTTTAAAATTCAAATTGACGATTAAATTCCTTAACAGAAAAATAAATCATTATTGCATTCCTTTTCCATATACAGATATGTAAGCTAAACAATTGCAATTCCTTATCTTAATAACATTCTGCATTTATTTTAACTTCTGACTGGAATTTTCAATTCCAAATCTAGCTTTGCAAGTTCGAGTCCTTGACTATCCGATTTCATATTTACATTTAACTAATTCCCTATTTTTTTACTCACATGAAAAGGGGACATTCCTTTTATCATGTAACATATGTAATCTCCGCTTTTTTCGGCACTGTTTCAGGTCGTCTAGAACTTCTCACTGCAACTAGACTCAAGCAGTGCCGATTTAGGAGAGGTGTGGGTGGTTATTGTGCAACACTTGCTGCACAATTACATGCGCAACTACCCTTACGGGGATGTCAATTATCTTTTGTAACTGAAACCAGGTATTATATTATTTTAAACTTGCCTGGAGGCCCGGCGTTGCCCGGGTTTTTGATGCTGTGTTTTAAGGGGGAAAAGACTGGATTAGTAGGCAGTCAAACTCGAAGCAGTACCGCGAAGGAGGAAAAGAACGTTAAAAACGTGACGTCTTTGCTGTTGCGTCCTTCGCCAAACAAGAATGGGCGTAAGTTTAAATTAAGGCTAGACAATCGAAAAGAGGGAATGACGTTCTGAAAATATCGGCGCAAAAAGCGATCCTCCATTGGGGGTGAAAAAATTAATGTTTTTGGCCAATTTTTTTTAATATTTATCGACCGAAGGGGCGGCCTTCAAAATTATAACCATCCACTGAAAATCCATCGCCTCTGTCGAAAGTCTTAGGAAGACATACATACATACATACATACATATATATATATCATCATCGGCGGTCACTCGTGTCCGAGTAAGACTGTCCTCCGTTGTGGCTTCTGTGGGTCCACAGGTGAGCATAGAGCCCAATCCTAGACCCAATTTGTCTTGTGCAATTTGGGCAGATAAAGGTAGTGGTGGTGGGGTGGGGTTGGGTGTGTCTGGTTAATAATCTGTCCTTTCTGTGCTTGTGTTTATCCTCAGCAGCTTTATTTAGGTCACTACTATAAAGCGCAGCACCTTTGTGGACAGCGCTCCTCCATGCCAACCTGCTCCCAGCCACGTCCTCCCATGTCTTAAGGTCCATGTGAAACCGCTTTAGATTTGCTTTGATGTTGTCCTTATACCTCATCTTTTGGCCACCCTGGGCACGCTTTCCCTCAACAAGCTGAGAGTAGAAAATCTGTTTTGGGAGGCGGAGATCCGGCATTCGGACAACATGACCAGTCCATCTGAGCTGGCGTTGAGCAACAGTAGCGGTGATAGTGGGAATGTCAGCCTCACTCAGGACGCTGGTGTTGGTGCGTCGGTCCTTCCAACTAATTCTGAGGATTTTTCGGAGGCATCTTTGGTGGTACGTCTCCAGGGTTTTTACGTGCCTCCTGTATGTGGTCCAGGTCTCCGATCCATAGAGAAGAGTGGGCAGCAAGACAGCTTTATATACCATGATTTTGGTCTTTGCCAGAAGGTCACGGTTCTCAAATACTCTCTTCCTTAGCCTTGAGAAAGCCCCACTGGCACAGCTGAGACGGTGTTGTATTTCATCATCTATGTTGGCTTTTGATGATAGGATGCTGCCTAGGTATGGGAAGTGGTCCACATTTTCCAGTCTAGCGTTGTCAATGGAGATGTTTGGGGGTGAGACTGGAGTACTGTTTGGTGGTGATTGATGGAGGACTTGGGTTTTTTATATTAATTGTTAGTCCTAGCTGTTTGTACGCCCTCGTGAAGGCAACTAGTGTACACTGTAGGTCCTCTTCTGAGAGGGCTACAAGGGCGTTATCGTCTGCATACTGTAGCTCCATAATGGATATGGTGTTCGTTCGACCTTTGGCCCTAAATCTGTTGATGTTAAAAAGTCGGCCGTCAGTTCTGTACATAATCCGAACTCCATGGGGAAGATGTTTGTCCGTAAGATGGAGGATAGCAGTAATGAAGATGGAGAACAGGGTTGGGGCAATGACACATCCCTGTTTCACTCCCGTGTCAACCCTGAAGGGCTCTGTTTCATCTCCACTTCTACTGAGGACTGTAGCTGACATATTGTCATGCAGCAGTCTCAGTACCCGAATGCACCTCTCTGGGCATCCAAACCTTGCAAGAACCAGCCAAAGGGCTTGACGGTTCACAGAGTCAAAGGCTTTAGTAAGGTCTATAAAAGCCATGTATAATGGTAAATTTTGCTCCCTACACTTTTCTTGGAGTTGACGAGCAGTGAAGATCATGTCCATCGTGCCTCTATTTGGTCGAAAGCCACTTTGGGACTCGGGAAGGATGGTTTCTGCAAGGGGTGTAAGCCTGTTGGCCAAAACCCGAGCTAGGGCTTTCCCTGTTGTAGAGAGGAGAGAAATGCCCCGGTAGTACCCACAGTTTGCCTTGTCTCCCTTCTTAAAGATGGAGACAACTAGGGCATCTCTAAGTTGTGCAGGGATTTTCTCTTGTTCCCATATTTTGAGCAGCAGGGCATGGATGTGTCTGAGAAGATCAGGCCCGCCTTTCTTCAGGATTTCTGCTGGGATGCCGTCAGAACCAGCCGCCTTATTGTTTTTCATCTTCCTAATTGCATCCCGCACCTCTTCCAGACTGGGTGGTTCTCCCATGCTCTCAATTATGGGCTGTTGGGGGAGTTTTTCAAGGGCCTCCATCTCTGGAGTGGTGTCCCTGTTCAGAAGATCCTTGTAATGCTCTTTCCATCTATTTGTTATTTCTCTCTTTCCTTTCAGCAGCGTGAGCCCATCCTTAGACCGAAGGGGGGTTAGAGAACGGTAGCTGGGGCCGTATACCACTTTTGTGGCTTCAAAGAATCTTCTGGTGTCCCCAGAGTCAGCAAACTGCTGGATCTCCTGAGCCTTCTTCATCCACCAGATGTTCTTCAGCTTCCTGACTGTCGATTGGACAGCCGCTTTAGCCTTGGCATGGGCAGCTCTTTTAACCTTGCAATTGATGTTATTCTGCCAGGTGATAAAAGTTTGCCTCTTGGTGTCTATAAGCTGTTGGATTTCGGTATCGTTTTCATCGTACCAATCCTGATGTTTCCGCTTTTTCTGCCCTAGGATGCTTATACTGGAGTCCATGATGGCAGAAGACAGCTTGTCCCAGTGCTCTTCAGCGTCATGCGGATACTGCTTGGGCAGGTCCGCACTAAGAGCCGCCTGGAGGTGTTGTTGGTAGGTGATATCGCCCAGCTGCTCGATGTTGAGCTTTGGTCGGCTCTGTCTTTTTTGCATCCTTTGCTTCCGCATTAAATGGATAGACATGATGGAGCGAATAAGACGGTGGTCGGTCCAACAATTGTCTGTACTGGTCATTGCCCTGGTGTTCAGCACATCACAGCGGTCTTTGGCACGGACAATGACATAGTCAATGAGGTGCCTGATTTTACTTTGAGGGTGCATCCATGATGTTTTGAATGCGTTTTTTTGTCGGAAAAGTGTGTTCGTGATGATCAGGTTATGTTCTGAGCACTTTGTCAGTAGGAGTGTACCATTTGAGTTAATGTTCCCAACTCCTTCTCTTCCAAGCGTTCCTCTCCAGTGCTGATGGTCTCGTCCCACTCTAGCATTGAAATCCCCAAGTAGGATAATCTTGTCCCCCTTGGGGGCCCCGGATAAAATGGTGTCAAGGTCAGCATAAAAGGTCTCCTTTATTTCATCATGTGCATCAAGTGTTGGAGCATACGCACTAATCACAGTGGCCATTTGGTTGCCCGCAAGCATCAGGCGCATGGTCATTAGCCGTTCGTTGATGCCAACAGGGGGCTCATTGAGGTGGCGGATGAGGCTGTTCTTTATAGCAAAGCCCACGCCATGGATACGCGGCTCTTCTGCAGGCCTTCCTTTCCAAAAGAAGGTGTACCCGCCTTTCTCCTCCCTCAGCTGCCCGTCGTCAGCCAGTCGGGTTTCAGAGAGCGCAGCTATGTCAATCTGGAACCTCCTTAGCTCTCTTGAGATAATGGCAGTTCTTCTTTCGGGTCGATCACTTGTTTTGTTGTCCATGAGGGTCCTCACATTCCAGGTTCCAAAATATAGGCATAAATTTTCTTTCTTTTTCCGACCGCGTGGTGGTGATCCCTCTGGATGCGGTAGTCCAGACGGGTTTTTTTTTGAGGCAGGCTATTTTTAGGGGTACCTTTTCTAACCCCCCTCCCCTACTGGGGTGAGCAGAGTGGATCCTAAACAGGGCTGCTCAGGCATGGATGCAGCTGCCGAAAAACTCTTTCTGCCTCGGTCCGTGAGGTTAGCGACTGAATCTGGCACCCACCGCCTATGTGCCAGGTTGCAGCTAGGAGCTGCCAGACTACACTGTCCTGCTCCCGTCACCACTTCCTGGTCGCCACAGGACTTTTTCTATCCGGGAATTAAGGGAGAGCTCTCACTGCCTCAGTCCGGGAGCTTAATGACTAAGACTGTCACAAGACTTTTCCATCCATGATGTAGAGTAGGATGTGTTCCCTTTCGGGAGAACGCCTGCGCGTGATGTCTTTTAACGTGGGGAGACTGATGCGCCTGCAGCCACCACACGGCCCCTTGGCAGAGGAGGGCCTGATACCAATGGCATGGAGAACCACGACGACTGGAGACTCTCTTCTGTTGCAGCCTTCATCCGCCTTCAGTGCCGTTGTGTCATTATTGTCATCATCCGCCGCATCAGCCGTTGAGGTCTTTTGGATCACTCTTTGTCTGGAACCTCCCCTTCAACCTTACCGCCATGGGTGGCCCTACCAGGAGCCTAGGCTCCGGACGGCATCGCTCTCAGGTTCATCGGAACACACAAGGTTCTCCACCACGACAAGGTGGCGATCCAGGGAGAACATATATATATATACATGCATACATACACACACTTAAACAGACAGGTGAGATTTATGTTATAGAAACGTTAGATTACATTTTCTGCATATATTTTACAGTCGACTATTTATAGAGCAGGGGAGATATTCGAAATACGATATGTTAAAAGTATTTTAAAATGACATGAATTTTCGTGAATAATGTACCGTATACAGTATATTAAACGATGAAATTAATATCTGAGTGGTAATGTTGTCGGTGCCGTTTCAATAAAATTAGTAGATTCACAAAAGATTCAATAGAAATAGAACTAAATACAGCAGATTGCATCGTTCGTTAAAGTATAAATTATTGCAATCACGACCCCATGAATAAATGTGAAATATTATGCATTTTCGCTGCATGGTTAATGTTCAAAAGATTAAAAGTAAATCATTATATTAGGGATAGCCAGATTTTATGCTTCCTCGCGGACTAGTTTATGACGATAATGCCTTGATCTATGGAACCTATTCTGATACATAAGTTCCTTATGAATCAACATTTTCTGCAACCATAAAGTGCATGTGTGTCCAGAATATATATATATATATATATATATATATATATATATATATATATATACCCACATATATATAAATATATATGTATATATGTATATATATATATATATATATATATCTTATAATAAGACAAAGAGATGGAGTACATCTGTTTAGACTCCTTAATGTTGCATTTAATTTCATAAAACAGTAATTAAAATGGATGCATTAATTTGATATATTTTTTTATTAAGGTGCATATAATATTGGGTAAAATGTAATGATTGTGTTTATTTCCTCCGTGTTATGTGTTAATGTGTTTGCATATTTAGCAATGATCTTGTTTCAATAAGTAATGAAAAATGTGTGTGTATATATGTATGCGTATGTATATAAATATATAAATATACATACATATATATATGTATATATGCACACATTTTTCATTATATATATATGTATATATAAATATATGGATATATATATATATATATATATATACTAGCAGAAGTACTGAGCTTCAATCTATGGTCCTCCCTCGCCAAACTTTCACAAGAAACACTCGTCTAGCTGTAAACACTATCAATAATTCCCCCCACTCTTTATATGTGCCTAAACCTAAACGTAGATTCCATGAACAAAGCTTTTTTATTAGAACTGCACGCCTGTGAAATTGTCTTCCGTTTTCCTGCTTTCCGGCTGACTACAATATGGTTGTCTTCAAGTCTAACGTAAATAAGTTCTTGAGGAGCTGTTCCATATAAGTTATCAAATTTAACAAATTTTCATTACTAATGATTATTATATTGTCCAATGTCTACTGTACACTCTTTAACCGTTATCCTTGAGTGGCCTCTTGGCCTTGATAATGAGTTGATACCTATGAAAATAAAAAGAAAAAGTCCAATGTGAACAAGTTCTAATTGAATCGTCCCCCTAAGTAATCCAAGTTTCAAAATTCCCACTGTTTACTATGCTAAAATCACAATGACTAATGTATACCTATTAACCCCTATCCTCGAGTGGCCTCTGGGCCTTGATAAGTGGTGACACCCTTGTAAAAAAAAAAGTACCCGTCGTTGACTGGATTTAAAACAGCCTACAGAAACTGGGCTGTGATTGATGAAAGTATGATAGTTTATGAAAAGGAGGGGATTGTAAAGAGATAGGTTTTGATACTCAAACATTTTACCCTAAGTAAAATATGGTGAAAGTAAATATAATTTTCGCGAAAATATATTTTTTTATATCAACTTTGTTTCCATTCGTAGCCAATAGTGACCAACAAAATGATGTTTTCATACAAAAAGAAAATTTTATATATATATATAATAATATAAATACACAAGAAATAAATGTTACCATATTCAATAAAAGTTACTTTTATGGTAAAAAAGTTCATTGGTTTGTATTTTTAAGTAGTTTGTAAAAAGAAAAATATTTTTTTTTAATTCACAAACACGTTTAACAAAAATCAAAATGGCAGCGACTTTGAAATGGAGCGCCCCGTTTTCAATTTGAAAGAGGGGGACGTGAGCATCCTGTGTTAACAATTTAAGAGAGTTCCGTCAACGTAAGGAATATTTATAAACATATTTGAATGTTTTCCGATATTTTGTGCTTAAGGAATATTCGATTATGGCAAGTGTAGTTTATATAAAAATTCATTCAAGTAGTTATCGCCTAAAATTTCGTTTTAATTTCGGTTCGCTGAAATTATTTTAAGTAAAGTGCATTAAAAACTATTTCAAAACAAAAAAAAACATGAACTGAACTTTTATTGACTATGGTAACATTTATTTCTTGTATATGTATTTTTACCTGTATCGTTTGTTGGCTTTTCTGCTAAACACTCTTACTAAATAATATCGACGAAATATCGAAAAACAAAGAAACAAAAACAATTTCGAAAACTAATGAAGCTTTACTTACTTTAGTAAAATAATTCGAAACAGCAAAATGGGATATTAAAAAAGTAAACACGTAATAACTTTAGTTTTTTTTTAAATTAAAGAATCAATATAAATATGAATAAAAAGAAAATGGCGCAATTTTCAACCAATACAGCTTCGTTTCAGTTTTACAGTATTGAACGGTGTAGTACTACGCCGTCGGATTCAAGGTTGTACTAGTGTAATGTAAAGAATACGCAGAAAGGGTTGTAATAAACAAAATTCTTTCTAGTACACTGACAAAAAAAGCTTAAACAGATATATAAATTAAAATAAAAAGGTTATGTAAATGTTTTTAAAACTACACTTAATCACGTGAGCAGGATTTTTCCTTCTTTTGACACAATAAAAAATAACGTTCTTATTTTTTATTATTTATCTATTTTCGAAAGAGAGCCATGTGTACGTTGAGAAAAAAAAGACAGAGTTATGCAAAATTTGTGTCGAGAATTGTCTAAAATTCCGACTTTTTTTTTCGGCTTTCACTTTAATAAGAACGTGAATTTATGATGTGAATTTATTCGACACAATATGATTCAACTCAAAAAAATAAATAAAAGCCAACGTGAATTAAGATTAAAGTTAAGGCTTTATTGTGGACCATCACCTTTTTAAAAAACTTTGTTAAACTTTGTGATATATTTACATTCTATTGAGGTCAGGCGCGAACGAACACCCAATAATTTTATTATACCATATTTCTTCAAACTGAAACATAATTATCAATGTATACTTACGTAAATAGATATGAAAAGTCTTTGTTAAAGTTTGTGCCAAATTCCTCTGGAGTAAAGGCGCGAACTCAGACCCACAATTTTATCATACCATCCATATTGAAGTAATAACATACTTATCAAAGTATTCTTATGTACATCTATATCAAAAACTCTTGTAAAATTATTTTTTCATTCTTTGATTTCCATACTTTGAGGGACAAGCGCAAGCACAGACCCCACAACTTTTATGAACCACCGTGGTGTCTGATCAAACATACCCATTCCTGATCCTCGATACATCTTCTATCATTATATGTAATCAGATTTTATAGGAGCCTATTCGTGACCAGACACCCACACAGACGTTCAGCTTTATATTATATAATATATATAGTAAGTTATAAAATTATATGGCGATTAAGCTACACTGAATATTCCGCGTTTCATCCACTCTAGGATTCATCAGGCTTATGCGCGAATTCTGTGTTTGTTTGTCGTTTTTATATGCGCATCTTCGACATAAAAACTACAAACAACCAGAGAATTCGCGCATAAGCCTGAAGAATCCTAGAGTGGATGAAACGCGGAATATTCAGTGTAGCTTAATCGCCATATACATTTTATAATTTATTAACTAGCTCTACGTATGTATTGACCACTTTTGAAGTAAATACTTAAAGCTTACGCATAAATCTATACTTTCGTATATTAATTTTATATGAGTAAATTAAGTAGTTATAATATATATATATATATATATATATATATATATATATACATATATATATTTAGTAATGTGATTGATAATTTAAAATCCAAATTAGAATTAAAAATAAAATATCTGTTTCATAAGAAGGAACTACAACAAAGTCAATAATTTGTACGATCGTTTCAGAAACGATGTTTTTATTGCGATAGACATTAAGCCACGGACAATAATTTCTACATATAGGTTTTTTTAAAACAAAGTCCCCTCATCAGCAAAAGTATTGGGCGGGTTTTTTAATATAAAAAAGACACGATAAATAAACCTAGCAATTTGTAAGTACGGCAGATGTATCTGGAAAAAATTAAAATAAAAAAGAAAATATTTACTTGATAAGAAAAGTAATATGGGCTGAGAATAAAAATAGAATAAAATTATAAATCTGAATTTGGTTTAAATATAAGGTCATAATAATGTTTTTAATAAAAGTTAGGAATTATCCATATATATATACACACATATACAGTCATATATATATATATATATATATATGCATATATATATATATATATATATATATATATATTTATACCGCCCCCTTAATTAAACACTTAATCAAATCTCCACACTAACGTAATGTACTTGCAATAACCCTCATCCCTGAGTGGCTTCCGGGCCTTGATAAGTGTTGATCACTGTGTAAAAAAAATATAAATAAATAAATACATAAATACTTACCTTTTAATTGTTCGCCTTTTGAAAACCGTAGTTATCGTCAAACATTCATTTGGATGTTGATTGTAGCTTATAAATGTACGAAATGTTGAATTTTCAAAAAGAACGCCAATTAAACATTTTTAGCGCTTAGAATATGTTAGCAAACGCCTAATTTAAAATTAAGCAAATATTTAAAAAAAAGGGGGGGGGAGATAATCTTATTTTTCTAATTAAATAATGAAAGGGAGAGAATTAGTGTTTATGTAGATTATAAAATATTATATTTTGAACTTATTGAATTTAGTATTTGTAATACTTTATTTCTTTATTTATTTTTAATTATTTATTGAGATTAATAAATATAGTATAGGTTTAGCTTAAACATATATTTAAAAAATATATAATAATGGCAAATATATAAGATAAACCAATATTAATAATAATATTGATGATCAAAATGTTATTAATAAGGGTATCATGTTAAACTTAAATTTCAAGTTTGAATATTAATAAGTGACATTTTTAATGACTTATGGTGGTTTATATTTGTTAAATTTAAACCAACGTTTATGACTGCATGAGGATATAAGCTCCTCTTTTGAATTTAGCAGGGTGGTTCTATTTTTGATATCGTCATATTTTAAATCTTTAGGGTCTCCTGTGTACAAATTATTAACTTTGTTGTTGTTCTCTCTCATGAAACAGATTTTTAATTTTTAATTCTAATTTGAATTTAAAATTATCAATCACATTACAAAATATTAAAGTAGCTCTAGGAGCCTATCGAGCTTATTATATATCTGAATTACAACAGGCATTGTTCTTTTCTTGTATTTTAATTAAATTAGTAATTTTAGTATCACATTAAAATACACTCTGCTCTTTAGACCACTGTTCTAACCCCCTTTCAATCTTTATATATATATATATATATATATATATATATATATATATATGTATATTATCATTCAGTACTGTTTTGTTGTACATATCACAACTCATCAGCGCGGCTAGACAAACACCTTTCCTCCAGCGGTTGATCAAATCTACAACCATCGCATTGACAGTCGGCAGCTTTCAACATCAGTCCAGGAATCAGTGCCGTAAATATTTCTCCTCGAGTGTGTATTAAATGCACACCTGCTTGTCGCAAAAGTGATCTTACCATCAGCTTCTTTTCAAACAAATTAATAGTGGGCTTCGCGTAATAGCTTAAATATGCATCGGGTGAAAATATATTTACACAGTGCGTGTGTATTTGTGTGTGTTTTGAAAGAAGTATAGACATAATATCTTAACTTAAATTAAACTTAAATTAAAATGATAAGCAAAATTATATATTCATCAAATTTCGTCTTATTCTCAAAACTTCTTCACGATTGATAGCACACTTAGTACAATATTTGGAAATGTTTCATGGTTTTATTTTATCGAACAGACCATTGCCTTGTGAATGCTAATTTTTTTTAATAAAATAAATGCATGTTTGTTATTTTGATCAGAGACACAAACCCATTTGGAATTGTTTTGGGTATGGTTCGTTCGAAAAAAATTATAACTAGTCTTATCAGTTCCAAATACCAGCACATATTTCGAATGTTTACGACTGTGATCCGTTTAAAAAAAATATTCTACGCGTAATTGTCAATAATATGAGTCTATTTCGATTAATTTAAATACAAGATAATAAAGGGTGGAAGTCTTCGTAAATATTCAGCTACCTTGGATTTGTATAAAATTTTAACAACGGGTATTAGATTTCAGTTATTTAATATATCCCAAATATTTTTATGGTTAAAGTATTTGACAGGAGGTTTATGGGGTACGACACATGATTCCAAAATTTTGTTCTTTGGGGTTTGCATGAAATTGGATTTGAAATAATTAGACACCAATTAAACAGGGGCCATGGATTTATTTTTTATCATTAAACCTTAATCTGAAGAATGGAATTAAAAAAACGTTTTTATCAAGTATCACATTAATAAAACTATTTTGATTTAAATTAAAACAAGATTGATATACCAATAGTTTAACATCATTATATATCAATTTCAATATTCCTAAAAGGACATGAATTGTTGAAAAACTGTTCTGATTTATAAATTAATTTTAGTTGTCGTTGGATGAGTAATCTCCTATTACCCTTATAAAGTTAGACATGTCTATATGTTTATCTATTTCGATGCCTCCGTTCAGTATCGAAAGACAAAGGATTCCTCTTATAGTTGCAGTTGCGCGTGTAATTGGTAGGCAAAAGTTGCGCAATAAACAACCACACGTCTTCCGAATCGGCACTGTTTGAGTCCAGTGGAAAGGAAAAGTCCAGGACAACTGGAAACAATGCCGATATGAGCAAAAAGCACATACAGCACCTGAAAGTCCCAAATGGTCACCCATCTGGCACTGACGAGATTCAACGTTGTTTAATTTCGGTGATCCAGAGAGAACCGGTGTTTCAACATTATTATGCCGCACTTTTATCTATTTATGATTACATGATATATCCTTGGAATTATAATCGATTATCTATCTATCTATCTCTCTATCCCTCCCTCCCTTCCTCTCTTTCTCTCTTTCTCCTCCTCTCTCTCTCTCTCTCTCTCTCTATATATATATATATATATATATACATATACTGCTGATTAAAAAATTAAGACCACTTAAAGTCTTAAAAAAAAAAAATTAGGACAGATTTTAAACTCTTCCGACTTAAGGTAACTATTACTACGACCTAAAAGGTTATGGAAACAAAAAGGTACATTCAAAAAAGTTTTTTAAAAAATTGTAATTTTTATTGAATTAGGCATGATCATAATTATAAACCTATGAGTATAACTTGTTAGATTTATGGTAATTTTAATGTTTTTAGTTCAGTTGGAGATTGCTGATCACTGTGTAAAGGTGTTACCATGTCTAAAGCAAGAAAACTAACCGAAGTTAAGCGCTCTCGAATTCTAGGATTCCATAAGCAAGATTTGTCACAGCGAGCGATAGCAGCTACGGTAAATCGCAGTAAAACTGTTATTAGCAACTTTTTAAAGAACACTGAGAATTGTGGAAAAGCAAAATCCTTTGGTAGATCCCCCCCAAATTTCTCCTGCATTGAGTAGGAGAATCAGACGGCTTGTTAGGTTGTTATGAATAACAGAGAACTTTCTTCTAGTCAAAGGCGGATACAGATGCTGATTGCAGTCCAATAACCATCAGATGACACTTACAACAAAACGGCATGGTAAATAAAAAGTATAAACAAATTCCTCGATTGCTTTCACGTCACAAAGTGGACCGCTTAAGATTTGGTGGCGAATACCAAACGTTGGGAAGTGGAAGAAACTCCTGTTTTCTGATGAGAAAATAAATTCAATTTAAATGGTCCTGGTGGCTTCCAGCAATATTGGCATCACAAAACCATGCCCCTTGAAGTTTTCTCACACGTCATAGTAGTGAAGAGTTCGTAATGGTATGGAGTGCCTTTCTTACAGAGGGTCGATGGTGTTCCAGGTGGTGCAGGGTCGTCTGAGAGCAGCTCGTCATGTTGGCATGCTACAAAATACATCTTTGATGATGGAGGGTCATCGTTTGTGTGGAGATGGACGGTTATTCCAACAGGATAATGCTGCCATTCACACGGTAAAAACGGACTTTGAGCTTTCTACAAGAAAATAGGGTCCATCTCTTGGGATATCCTTCATGTTCACCGGACTTGAACCCAATTGAAAATATTTGTGGATGGATGACAAGAGAGGTTTATCGAAATGGCACACAGTATTTAACAAAAATGAATATCCTGAAGCCATATTCAGAAATTGAAGCAGGATCCCACGCACCTTAATGCAAACCCCCTATTTCTAGCATGCTCGAAAGTATTTTTAAGTCATCAAAAGCAGTGGATGTGGAACTAATTATTAAGTTTTATTGTTTAATGTTTTCATAAAAATTTTGTACAATTTAATGGAATTCTTTTCTCTGGTCTTTAATTTTGATCATGTTTAAAAAGCCTAATTTAATAAAAATCTAAATTTTAAAAAAAAATCTTTGGGATGTAACTTTTTGTTTCAATAACCTTTTAGCATATAGTTTTGGTAACTTGTAGCCGGAAGAGTTTAAAATCAATCCTTAAAAAAGTTTTTTTTTAAAAAGATTTTAAAGTGGTCTTAAAGTTTTCATTAGCAATGTATATATATATATATATATATATATATATATATATATATATATATATATATACATTTCTAATGATATATATATGTATATATATATATATATATATATATATATAGAGAGAGAGAGAGAGAGAGAGAGAGATCAGAGCAAGAAGTATGTCTAAACATGGAGTGCCCTCTAAGCACGAGCCATTCATTTCAATGGGGGGGCAGATGTGGGGCAGATGTGGGGCAGAGTGTTGATGATGAAAAGAGAGAAGCTTGTTTTTATATGAATTGAAATTAATCAGGCAGCTTTTTCGCCATTCCACTGTGTGTCCAAAGATCAGAGGAAATAGAATCGGTAAGGTCTTGGCCATTTCCAATCTTTAAAGTGTTGCCATTGATACTATTATCGTCTGCATTAATGTCTATGTATGATCTAAGAATTTTGAAGATAACGAAATTATTAAATACAAAGTTCAATAATAATTCCTACTCGCTTGTTTTACATTGCAAGCGTACGGGTTTATTCTCTTTTATTAAACATTATTTAATGAGTCAGCTTTAGAGTGTATGTGAGGCAAAATCTCCCTAGTTTTATTCCACCCAACGGATTCGTTCCTGCACATACCTTTTACAAAGTCAACGGTATTCTCCATGGAAACATTTTCATCTACCATGAGTTCATTATTTACCTGACCTGAAATAAATCAATTAATTTTTGCATAGCTTAGATTCATTGTTTAGAAAACCACAAGTAGAAAAAAAGAAATTCTTTCAACTATCATTTGATAAATACTAAATATTTGCTGAAGCGTGTATAATATCAACGTGACTACAAAGTAATGGCGATAATAAGAAAACCAATGTAGATTTTTATATCAGCCTTTCATGTATTTATTTACCACCCAACTTGATTACATGCATTTTTTTTCTGTTATATTTCGCTTCTTTTAGATGTAAGTATTTGCCGACATATGTAATCTTTTTTCTGATAACATCCTAAAAGGGTAAAATTGAATCACACACACACACACACATACATATATATATACATATATATATAAATATATATATATATATATATATATTAAGATGTACGATGAGCGATGAATATAAAAGTACACACACACACAAAAACACACACACACATATATATATACACACACATATATATATATATACGCATATATATATATATATATGTGTGTGTGTGTGTGTGTGTGTGTGTACTTTTATATTCATCGCTCATCGCACATCTTAAAGAATACATATTCAATACTCTGCCCGGTGGTAAACTATCGGTTTTGCGTAATATTTGGCTTTTTTATTTTAGGTCTAATTCTATTTGCCGACATTTTTTGAAATAATCTACAGTAGAACCTCGGAATACAGTAGACTTAGGGTACAATTTTTCAGGTTACGGTGTGGAATATGATGTTTTTTCGGACCCTGGTTACGGTTTTTGCCCATCCCTTATCACAGGGTTCTACTGTATAGGTAAAATGGTATCACGTGTAAAGAGTGTCACACTAAAATGTATGCACTCTTTAAATAATATCAACTTGCTCCATGAATAGGCTATGCCACATTCCCAACAGATGTTTAGAAATAAAGAATGGCACTTCCAGCAAAATAGAACACTTCCTCACTATCATCATGACATAAGAGCATATCTTGATAGTTATCTGCGAAACAGATAGTTAGAACGAAGAGGAGGTATCGAGTACTGTCCAGCTCCCCGGATTTAACTCTCCATGGATTTTTCTCTTTTTTGGGGTGGGCGGCATGCTAAACACAAGGTTCACACCACAAAACAAGCTACTAAGAATGAGTTGAAAGCAACCATTGAAAGAAGATGTGTCAATATACAAATTGAACTTATTAGGAACGTTTTCGATTCAATCAGTGAGCGTTTTTAGCTGTTCATGGACCACAATGGCCAATAATTTGAGCACTTTCGATAATTAGCTGATTTCTATATTTGTCCAGTGTATTTTGATGTATGAAACATTTTCTTATAATAAATGTCGGTTTTATGGTCATTTAAAGATTGTATATATTTTATTGGGATATCCTGTATTTACGCATGTATTTTATATTTATCACGCACCTTAAAGAATATATCTTCAATAATTTGTATGATAGTGAACTATAGGTTTTGTGTTATATTTTGCGTCTTTAAGACGTAAATCTATCTGCCAATCTTTTCTGAAATCATATACAGTATAACCCCGATATACGGTAGCCCTGCGATACGTTTTTTCAGGTTACGACATGGAATACGATATTTTCCGTTCCCTTGGTTACGGTATTTTCCCCGTCTTACGGTGCTATTTAAAATGATATTTGATTATATACATGTGTGTTATATACTGCATTGTATTTAGTTTCTAATTTTAAATACCGTATTTCTGGGTTCTACTGTATAGCTAAAATGTAATCACGTATATGTATGTGTACGTATGTATTTTAATATTTATCGCACCTCTTATAAAAATGCATGCGTACGTATACAGTCCTAACCTGAATTAGGATATTTACAATAGGTCCATTGCCAAAGCCGCTGGAAAAACGGTTTGAACATTGGACCGCTCCTGAAAGTGTCTCAGTTTCAAGATAATCTTCTACAGAAAACGGGAAACAAATACGTTTTTAGATGGAGTACTGTTGGAACATTAGTGGAGGTGACGCCCAGACAATTCTTTTCTTATCTTGTCTGGGTACAAAGACGTAATCGTAATCTAGTGGGCAAACAAAATGTTCGTCTACTTCCTGTTTCGTCTACTTCCTGGTTGGCTTGTCTATCTGCTAAATCTTCATTTGCATGGCAGGTGGTCAAATGAAATGCAGTCTTATCATCTCTCTTAAAAAAGACGCGCAACAAATACTTGAAAACCTTTCAGAATTGGCAAGTATTCACATTATATTTATCAGTGCCTAACACCAAACGATAATTCAGTGATTAACGTTTCTTTTCTAGCACTGTGCTTCTGTTGACAAAGTACCCCGAGGTCGCTTCTCAACCGACCTAGTTATTTCCAAATCTAACATAAATAAGTTCTTGTTTCGCCATTACTCACAATCAAAGTCTATCTTTACGTATACACCTTATACTTCATTTGACACTTTGATCTGTATAATGGATAATACCATAGTAAAAAATAAAACAAAATAAATCATATTTTCAGTAAGACGGAAAGTGGGCCAAATTTATAGGGACATTAAAGGAGAGAATGTCCGCAGCTTTATATATTGCTCATATTACTTTTAATTTTAATCAAGTGGGTACGGAGAATAAACAGCACAAGGGAAGACGCAATACAAGTAGAAAGCGTTCAGGCATCTGATAATTTCAACACTGAAAAGTTAAACTTTTTATGCTAGTCGAGTTTGTCCAAGAATAAGGGATAGAAGAGCAGTAAGATTACTCGTTTAAGGTACATGTTAACGCTGACTAGAATGCAACATTGCAAGGATGAGGCACAGAGAAATGCGAAAACTACTTTGAACCCTCTCCAAAAGATAAATATTAGTGATTTTTTCAACAACGCATATATGGTAACACTACCACATTCAGTGCCGTTTAAAAAAAACGCAAATATAAGTTAAATTGAATGCAACTGCTTAAACGACTTATACCTCATTTGATTCTCCTTTTATTCCTCTATAATTTTACCTGTTCATATTTGACTTTTAATTGCAGTATCCTAGTGTTCATATCAATTTTTAAAAAATGACTTCAAATCGAGAAGGCAACAAAACTCTGCAGCAACATATTAGCTGTAAACCAGCTTAAAATATCTATCTTATAGCGTATCTAATTGGTAAAATATTCACCTTTGCGCATCTCTAATCGTAATTGTTGTTGTTTCTGGGTTATACAATGTAACCTTAAGTCTATATACATCAATTCTCTCTTACTGATCATCAGGGGTTCATTAATCTCAACCTTTCTGGTTTACCAAATCGGGAAATTGGCCGCAGACTGAAATGAGATGAGAAAAGCACCAAAATACCGGCAGTGTTCCTGATGCCACTAAATCTGGTCGTCCTAGAATTACTTCTTACAGTGAAAGACAATGCTATCAAGATCCCGAACATCAGAAACAGATTGGAAACGGTCCCCCAAATCCAACAAGAGTGTAATCTTGTGAAAAAATACCCCCTTTCTACAGTTAAGAACCGATAAAAGGAATCTAATTTTTGAGGTCATGTTGCAAGACGCAAGCCAGTGATTTCTGTAAAGAACAAAAAGCGCTGCCTAGACTTCCTCATATGCAATGAAGATCGTAACACTTTATATGAATCCAAAATGATTTTTAGTGACGAAAGCAAGTTCAATAGGCTAGACTAATGATAGCTAGTACGTCCGTAGAAGAAAGGACAAATACTTTAATCTTAGGTGCATAGTTGTTTCAACGCAGCAAGGTGGGGGAGGTTCTGCTTGGGTGTGGAAAATTTTTAGTGCCAATGGTCCAGCGCCTATAGGTCGTTTGGAATGTTGAACTAATTCGACCATCTAAACACGTTGACTAAACATTTTCTACCCTAGTTGGGCCGGAATTTGGAATTTGGATGATAGTCCCACCTTCATGTAAGATAATGGCTCCCATTCACACAGTTGACAATGTCAAGAGGTGCCTTGAATAACATTATATTCCGTGTCTTGATTAGCATGCACAATTTTCAGACTTCTATCCTATCAAAAATGTATGCCATTACATCAAATAACAGCTACGAAATGATAAAATCTCAATTCTTGAAGTACTTTGGACAAAAATTAAAGAAAGGTGGGATGCCCTTTCACCGGAATATTGCTGCAGACTAATTAAAGAGAATACCCCAAAATTTGCAATCTGTCTAACATCAGAAGGACTATGCTACTAAATAATAACAAGTTCATTGTGGTCTTGTTGCCTTCTAGCTGCGTTAATTTTCTCAGGTTTTCGTTGTGCGGAGTTTCTTTTTGCCTTTTCAGTTGGAAGTTATATTTTTTAGCTGGCGTGAATACTAGGATACTTCAATTAAAAGTCAAGTATAGACAGGAAAAGTTATAGAGGAATAAAAGGCGAATCGAATGAGGTATACGTTGTTTAAACGGTTGCATTCAATTTAGCTTAAATTTGCAGTTTTTGAAAAAGTGACAACTACGGACTTTCTTTTTGGCGGCACTGTAAATAACACAAATGCTTCTTTTCTGTTTACTATCAGTTTATGAACTTAATCTATACATAATTACACTTATATGGTATTAGTAGGTCAATGTAATAACACACATTACTACTGTTATTGACGTTAGGAATATTTAATAACTTATTATAGAACTTTATTTTTTTAATCATTAAAAATATTAATTCCACAAAAGCGAAAACCGAGTACAACCCCAATTACACGACTAGGCCAATATCCCAGATTTCACAATCCATACAAAGTATGGGAAAATGTTAATATATTAGTATGTATATTATTCAGAAATTTGTCATCCAATAAGTACGAATAGTCGAATAGATGCCTGGCAGAAAATGGATAAAGTGGGTTATATTTAGTTTAATTTATGCAACGTGATTTTGCTGATTTCAGTCTTATCTAGAAATACTATAATGCCACATGGTCCTCAGAATTATCTGATCTATTCCCCTTTGTGTGTTCTGGCTCGTGTAACTCGTTGGTCGAAGGGTCACCACTAACTCACGGTTTTAATATCTTATTATAATACGGCTTCGTATTCTAGTACCTTTCTTCCAAAAACTTCAAATTTGTGGATCTCTGTCTTTGTACACTGTTTCCTTCTTCTCACACCCTTGTTATTTTCAAGATTATGGTCAATCGACATCTACCGCCCTTTTAATAATTATCTTTCGTTTTGTTTAGCTCCTTACATTAAATGGTTTCATGAGTTATGTGGAGCGATTTTCATTTAAAAAAATGCTACACAAATTTCAGTTACTTTGAAGTCTTTTAAAAGATTTTCAGGAAATATCACATGCATCCTTTCTATTGAAAATTCATACATTTAGGATTTACATTGAAATGCATCCAATACCTCAACTGAACACGGTTTTATCTCATTTTAAAAGTTTCTCTTTTTTGTTTACTTTTACATATCAGTTGGTTCTAGGTAGGTGTGAGTCAACCTACCGGCTGCCAGACATTCACGTACAATCCCAGTCATTATAATCGTAGATTTTTTTTAATTCTAACAGTTCCTTTAAATGCAATTGTTTGTATATCTCTTGCTCAATCGGATATAGTTGCCAGATAGTTTATGATAGTTATTTTCCAGCAGAAGCTTACACCCGGATGTAAGGTGGCTCACCCTCTCTATTTCTCTGTAAAACAATCTGTAATGGTTGTGAGACAACCGAACTTCTTACAACCATTACTTATCACTCTTGGATATTCGCCAGACATTCTTATCATCATTATAATTTTATCTTAATTCATTTTACGTCAGCCTTTGTCCTTCAAAAATCAAAGGTCCCCTTTCTAGAAGCTAACATTTGATCTTTATATAAGATACATAGATATTCCAGTACTCCGTTAAATCTTGTTTACCTCTCAAGCACTGAGTATGTAGAGAGAACATGAATATTGTTTTTTTCACACTCCAATTAGCAATTTAAATTTATTATAGTAAATATTACTTTTAGTCTCTCTGTGTAACTGTATTCCCGAACAAAAATTTATTTAATCTGACGGACTACCCAGCTTAGTGCTGTTACTATAGACACGATAAGTTGAAGAAGGTGAACCTTTCCTTGTTTAAGCCACTCTGGTTAGTCATACCAATAAAATCTTATTTGAGCCGTGAATACAATGTGGTGTTGCATATTTAGATTTTTTTTACACAGGAATATCCACATATGAAGACCTGAAGGTCACTTGAGGATAAGGGTTGATGGATATACATTAATCAATGTAATTATAGCGTAGTAAATATAAGTAGTTGTAATTTTGTAAATTGGATTAGTTAGGGGGACGGTTCATCAAGAATTTTTTTACGTTGGACTTAAATCAATCTGATTGTAGTCAGCTGGAAAGAAGGCAATCGGAAGAGAGTTCCACCGGCGTGCAGTTCTATACATTTAGGTTTAGGCAGAGATAAAGAGTGTTGGAAATAATTGATAGAGGTTTTGTCTAGACGAGTGTTTTTCGTGAAGATTTGGCGAGGAGGGGCCGTAGATTGAAGCTCAGCTGAGCACTTGCCATGAAAATAACAACGATAAAGCAGAGACAGGCTCGCAACGTCTCTTCTGTAGGAAAGGGGTTGCAGGGAAAACAAAAAGGCATCATCCACTAAGCTACGAAGTCTGTTAAGAACTATGTCAAGGCAGGATAAGCTGCTTCTAACAGCTTCTGCCCAGATGTGACAACAGTACTCCATCGTTGGATGTACCTGGCTTTTATATAGATAGAAAATTGCATCAGGAGTGTGATATGTACGTAAAAAGATCCCACCATTTTTCCAGCAACCTCGGCAATGGATGTGATATACGTGTTCCATTTCAGGTCAGGAGCAAAGGTCAAGCCCAGGAGCTTGTCAAAACATGATGCCTCCCCAAAACGAGAGCCATTCATTTCAATCGATGCCAGATGTTTACTTATACGTTAAAGTATCCGCATGTTTAGTTGTCCTGTCAAACCAATGTACAAAAGGAAATTATGCACTCGAGGACGGTGTCTAGTAGATATTCCAGATCTTTTCAGTATGCACTCACGTTCTCTCTTAGAGGAATCCAGGTTCTCTCCCGTAGAAATTCATACTCCGTGATATGAATTTGGAGAGAAATTGAAATGATTATTTTAAAGTGTTTATTAAATATCATTATACGTTGATACTTATCTTCGTAGAAGCCAAAAAAAGTTGTGCAGATCTTTTTCGAAGGGGATATCCTACTCATCCTTCAATTTGTAATTCTCTAATATTATATACAACATGTATTTTGGGGGATATCTCTACTAAAGTTGTAGCACTATTATGCGCCGAATGGTTGTAAAATCATCCCTTCACCCTTCCCCGATGAAGTTTAATAGTTGAGGTCGAATTGTTGCACTGCTTAAGCTGGTATTTTCTATGCACCAATTGCTTGATATTTCCTCATTTGAATATGATCCACTATTTCATTATATAATCGGAAACATATAATCTCACCTTATTGAAGCGGGTACAAACAAATACTGTTTATTTTATAGATGCGCAATGCTGCATACTGAGTCGCCGGAGTGTTGCATTTCTTCTTGAATGTTTTCCCAGTACTTCAATAATGTGTCTGTTAGTTTTTAATTTTGCCATCATATTTCAAACCTATCGGACCCACACGTTGTTTCTTACAGTCGCAACAGAAAAGAAATAAAAATCCGACTCAGCATTTTTAAGTACAAATAAAATGTATTCGTGCTTCTTCCAAAACAAAGCAATTCATTATATTTAAAAATTGTTTTACAACGCTCTACCATATATTTTTAAAAGTCTCTGTCCCCGCCACCTTACGCTCGACTTACACGTCTATCTTCCTCGTAACATCTCTTCTCGATCACGTGCTACCTTTTTTTTACTATTTTACTCTTCTTGCTATGACACCAGCGCGTGTACACTTGCCACTTCTCACATGTGCTTTAAGTGATGCTGCTACTGCTAAAATTTCTGCTAGCCAGCTATCCTACGGCTGCTCGTGATTTTCTCATACACGCCAATATGTGCTATGTTACCAAGAGAGCACCATTTCGTTACACTTATAATGAATGCTCTGCAACAAATGTACCACACTATTACTCCCAGTACCTAAATAGGCCAGACTAATCCGACTAAAATCAATACTCACCCTGTCACTATAGATGAGTCCAGATGCAGGATCTTTTTTATTTCTTTTAGAACGTTTTAACTGTGCGATTTCACCGCTTCTTCCTTTTTTTCCGGACTGTATAAATATACAAAAATTAAAATGTAATATGAACAAACACCTTATCGCACAACTTACTATTTACAATGATTACTTAAAAGCTTGCCTCTTATCGCAGTAGTTAGTTATGGCTAAGTTAGGACAATTAATCGGAATCGGAATTGAGAATCGAAAAATCCTAACTTTTTGAGGTATCAGAATACGTCTCGGAAGCGAAAAAATGTGTGCCTATTTTCCGATGCAAAAAAACAAACAAAAAAAAAACAAGCAAAAAAAAACAAACAAACAAACAAACAAAAAAAACAAAAAGAAAAACGATTCCTCTAATTATCTTTTTTATTTGATTTTGTTTAAAATAAATCTTCCACTCCAGGTATCAATCAGAAAATACTAAATATTTATTTACTTTTAATTACAAATAATATTAAAATCTTGATGTCTCATCCCCGGAAGTGATTGTTTTACGCTTGAGCAAATATATGCACATTTAACATATTTTGAAGTTAACCGAGAAAAATAACACATTTATAGTTGAATATTTAGAGATTTATAAAGAATCGGAATTAGAATCGGCAATGGTATCGGTATCAGGAATTTAATACAAAATCTGTAATTGTATCAAGATCGGGACAATATTGGAATCGCTCCATCACTAATTGCTGAATGTCATTTATTAGGAAACGTTTTTTTTTTCATTCAAAATCGTGACACTGGATCAGTGAACTAGTGATTTTAGAAACGCAAAACTATAACTTCGGTTTCAAATAGTTATTCTGTGTCTAAATAAAGTGAATAGGTGTGTCTATAGATCTACTCGTCTGACTGCAGACGTAGCAACATCCTGGGGAGTAGATGTCATGCTGCCAAAACAAATAACTGTGTGTGGTAAAAAGGGACCCTCGTAAGAAAATGTCCTTTCCTAGATTCCGGATGAATATATCTTGCTCAATCTTCATTTTTCCTCTTTTTTAGGCCTTGTCGGTTTTACGAACTGTTTGTTTTATCCGTTCTAGTGGTTCGTAATTTATTGCTCTCATTAAGGACACGAACAACACCCGCTTTCAGTTAAGCACTAACAGAAACGTCAGTTTTATCTGCTTCAAATTGTCGTTTCTTTTTACGGCTTCAACTTGCACTTATAGTTCAGGGCATTCAAAGTGTTCTTATTTTGTTTCTACTATTCCTTTTTTTTAGGGAGGGTGAGATTACCGTCAAGATTGTTGTGCTTCCTCGTTCAGAATTCTTCATATTTTGCCTTCCTTTATATTTTTGTTTTGCTTTTTTTTCTTTTATAAATATTTATGACTATAAATCCGATTAAGTCGGTCGACGATAGAGCAGATCTTTAAAATGATGATAAACAGACCGCGTGCTAAAATGGCGGAAAATCACGTCAAATTAACGTAACGTGTGTGGCGAGAATTACCACGAGATTTACCGCGAGATGTCTCAGTAGCTTTAGCATTATTAAAAAAGTATTTGATCTTAAAATAAAAACATGATAAAACACAGAAACGTGTGTAAGTACTTTTACATTGATATATGCGGACATGTATATACACGAATATTTTTTATGTATGCAAAAAAAAAACACACACACATATATGCACATTATATATCATGTATGCTTATATGATTGCATATTCGTATGTGCAAACTTCACGCATAAACTAAGTAACCGAGTCAAAATGTTGTCGATAATTTGATTTATTTACTTTAATGCAAATAAAGTAAATAGCAACACTCATTAACCGGCGTTGCCCGGTGGAAGCATGCCCTCTCCTTGTAAAGAAATAAACTATGGTTGTTATTAGTGGACAATTCTCAACGTCCTAATGCTCAGAACACGTTTTGGAATAGACTCTCTAAACTCCCCATGTTAAGAACGTCGTATGCAATAGACACGACCAACCTCGGCATGGTAAGAACAGCATTCGGAATAGACACTCCATTTCATCAGGGGAGGACTCTAGAAGTATTCGCCGTAAGTTAACTTGATATATGTTGGCAGCATACTTACCCGCAAAGACTATAAACCAAAAAATATTGGAGTGGGTGGCAATACTGTGTGGAGATAAGTACACTTTTTTATCGCGAGTTCGTAGAATAGTTAATTACAGTGCATAATGCATACCATTATGTCTCGAAAACTACTTGTCTCCACCAAGTTAAAATCGATTGTCTTATTCAGCATAGTCTAAAACCTTTAGAAGTTTTCAGTTTAAAGGAAATAGTTTAGTTGGTGGTGAGGTAAAAATCACGTAAAAAAGTTAATGTCTGAGCAGTGTGAAAAAGAAGCCCCGAAAAGAGACTTAAACAAAACTATAGTAAAAAAAATGCCAATATATAACAAATAAGTATATCCGTAGGCAATGTAATAAAGGGATAAATTGTACTTTAGACGCGTAAATTATTTTACTGACAAGAAAGTATTAAAAAACGCTGGATTAAATGTAGCCAAATACAAATGAATGAAAAGTACGGAAAATGATAATTTATCTGGAAGTAATTCAGGCTTGGAGTGCGAAAATGTGTTTTATTTTAAATGGCTGTACCCAGCCACGCCTTGCTGTAGCTTGCTGGAAGTGAAATAACAATGCTGAGGGTTACGGAAATGATCCTCCCCTCGAAAATCTTCACAGGACAGTGGTTTTTCTTATATCATATTCATCTCATCGATTACAAACTTAACACTCAGGGGTTAAAAAAAAGTGTTTTCGGATATTAATTTTATGATTTTTATCATTGAGTTTGATGGGTTTTTTTGATAAATGTGACAACGGGAATACCCGGCCCAATCACCGTAAAAAATTCTTCGCGCCCATCAAACTTACAAACCGAAACTCGAAATGAAATAAAGCGTCAATTATTTATTTATCTATTTATTTATTCATTCATTTATTTATTGGCTTGTTTGTTTGTTTAACTATACTTATTATTTATGTATTTTCTTTTTGCTGGATTGTTCTTTACTGAGGCATGTATTTACCAGGAAAGAACGAATTACTTTTTCGTTATTATTCTTACTAAAACGAAATTGTTATTTCTAGTATTTTCAATGCGTACTTGCTCGATTTACTATTAAATTCTTCTTACGCTTACTTCTCCAAATGTTTAGTCTGCTAAAATTTTAATCACGTGGTTTCGGTATAGCGACAATAAAATTAGCCATTCTTGTAAGTGTGGCTTGTTATGAATACTGGTGACGGGTGTTTTGTGATTATTTTATAGTTTAACGTAACAATATAATAAACAAAAAAGTAACCTTGAATTTATATATAGAGGCTTTATTATATATATTCTTGATGAGGGAGGGGGGCGAAGGATCTAGCGAGATGAGGGACTGTCTCAATGATTCAAGTTTGTAATTATTAAAAAAAAAACCCTGCATAACTCTCCGAGGATACTGTGTTTTACATTTTTTCTAAAAGTGGATCAGAAATTTACATTTTGTTCTGTTTTATTGTGCTCTCCAAAAGCGAAAGTAATCGAAAGTAATAATATTAAACAGTCGTTCTTAATATATATATATATAGGTATATATATATATATATATATATATATATATATATATATATATATATATATATATATATATATATTACGAAAATGTATTTTTGTCATGAAAGTGAGATTCTATGAACAAAAATGAAATAATTTAATTTATATACGAAAGAAGTCAATTGGGTATACCATTTGCGGTAATTTTAGTGCATAAGTCTAACTCGCCGATCACATATGAAATGTCAACTTGTATATTTTTTTAGGTATGCATACAATGAATAAACACCTCAACTTCTGCCTTATTTAGAACGTCATTCTGAATAGACACCTCCAACCTCCCCATGTTAAGAACGGTTTTCTGAATAGACACCTGCAACATTGTCAGCATACCCCAAAACTTATAAAAGACGACATGTCGAACCTGGATGATGAGTTGAACGTAATGTAAATTGAACCGAATGTAAAGCGAAACGAAATGTAAATTTTCGTACCATTTTTAAAACAACCGTATAACAGAGCATTCTCCGCATGTTTTACCAAAAATCATTTTATTTTCCGTTATGCTGTGCTTTCCCTAACAATAAAATAAACCAAGAGATAGTGTAAAAATTTAATTTAACGTGAAAACACTATAATAAAAAAATAGCACGCTTTAATAAGTGCATACCATCGTCGAAACAGTAAATATGATAATATGTTGGTTTTCGGGATAGGGCTCTAAGCGTAGTATCTGTTTCGATGCTGCACATTAAACACACACGCACACGAAGAGATAGGAGTTTATTTAGGCACGAAACATGCAATCCTATTCTAATCAAATCCAACGAAATTTCTTTCGTGTAGTTATCATTTATTTATTTTTGCATTAACTGCAATATTTATTTCAATAAATTCACAGATCACCGTAAAAAATGGCATGTTTTAGTTTTAACTGCTAAAATGTTATGGTTGATGTTTGTAAACATCAGTCGGTAAAATAAAGAAAAGGCGACAATAGTAAGTATAAATGATTTAAAAGAGATTAGTTCATTTTAGCGTCGGTCAATTTAGGACGGGGAAACCTGATATGATATAAGGGAAGCTGCAGCGTTTTTTTTAATGTAACAATGTGTGAATAATGTTAATCCTAATAATTTGTAATGGCATGTGTAACTTGTAAACACCAGTAAAAATCAATCTGTAAAAGTAAGGAAAATCGACAATACTAAAGTATAAATGATTTAACTCAATGCTTGACGATTGATCGGCCATATTGATTAAGGACTGCGGTGTTCGTTTTTTTTGTATGTTTTTGTAACTTCCAGAATAATAGAATTTCATGGTCGCAGCATATGAGAATAGGCAGAATATTATTCCAGAAAAATCATTATTTTCGAACAGTGAAGTACAATGGGAGTTGTAGGTGTCTGAGTGTATAATCCAGCTAAAGAGGATGCCAGGTTAGTTATAATGGTTATATATTTACTCGGTCCTTACTTGGAGAGTGGGAGCATTTTTCGGATAGAGGGGAAAATACGAACTACTTCGTCTATTGATCTAGGCAATCGTGATGATGTCCTACGTGGGAAGTAAAATATGATTTTCTTATAACAAATAAATATATCTGTAACGGCGTTCAGAAATTACATAAGATTGCGGATAAAAGTTTGGACATAATACATGTATGTGTTGCATCTGTCATTTCAAACCACCATAATTTGGTTCCGAAGGGATTTTCTGCAATCAAATTATTATATATAGGAGACAAAAAAAGGAAGTTAGCCTTTTCTGTAAAATATCACCCATTTCTTGTGAAATTTTAAAGACGTATATAAAAAAACAATTAATAAATACTAGCTGGCAGCCCGGCGTACAATGCACTTATAAATATTATTTTAATTTAAGCAGATTGCGTATGTATTAGTATAGACTCAATTCTCTATTGGTTATTATATATTACGAGGAATTAAATCCCGGTGGACTAATTTGCAAAAACTAAATAAACAAAGAAAATAAATAAATAATGGTTATACTGATGTTCCAAAGATTTCCTCTGTGTTTGTTTACAATATCACGTCAGCTGATATTTGGACGTGACGATGAATGCCTTGGAAAAGTCACTTGTGATTAATTTTTAGTATTTTTAATATGCAAACGAAGAAATGATTTGCGGCGATTTAAAATTTGCCTCTTCTTTTATCATAAATTGGACCCATTGATAAGAAAGAAAAAAATGAAATGGGATCATTCGATTTGTTGTCGAAAGCTCTACCAATAAGCTATATCTCTAGAATATGATAATTTTATTTTGTTTAAGAAGAAATGATTTGCTAAAATTGTATTACTCCCCCCTCTTGACAGGTTTAACGTAAGATATACCTCTGTACATTTATTCTTTTTAAATTACAAGAGAAAACAGCTATTTTTAAGATCGCACTTTTTCGTTTTTCGATTCTTATCGGATGAATCTTTGTCCAAAACGTATCTAAGAAAACTGGCAGACATATAAATTAACGTTGAATGTAATTTGAAAAAAAAATTGGCTTAGCTGTTTCGGGACCTATGAGGACGGATTCAGACACACAGACACAAAAAGTGTCTTTAATGTTAGAGTGGAGATAGAGACCTACAAAAGCTTTGTTTGGAGGTATTTCAAAATAGTTGTAAGAGAAATCATATTGACACGAATTTTTATTTGAAACGTTTAATGTATCAAATTTTCATCAAATTGGAATGCATTTATCTCACATTTTCCGTCACTTCAAGTGAACAAACTCTGTTCATTTTATTCATCGTTTTTAATCGTCTTATATTGTTGTTCCTCGAGTAATTTTCGAATAAAAACTAGTAAAGTTGTTAATAAATCATTTCCTAAACTTGTGTAATTAATTTTTAAACAGCCATTGCTCAACAGGTCTGGTTGTGGCAGAATACCGTCTAAAACAAGACGATTTGGTACAATTTTCTTCACAACCCCATATAAGTTCTTTAATATGAGCGGATATCTCCCTCTATGCCAGAAGGACTGTGACACATATGTGCAGCGTTTATGTACTATATTTCTAATAGTGTCCTCTTCAATCAAATGAAACAACATTAAACTGAATTTCAATTTCACTTCAAGATTTGTAAAGATTAAACGTTGGATTTAAAACATTTTCTAGTATCAAATTATATAATTGATTTTATCAAAAGTAGAAAAAGAATCTTAGACATAAGTTTTAGTAAAAACAGTAATATTGTATCGTGTTTGATTTATTCTGACAAAGGTAAGTTCTAATGTATATTATAAATGCACGAGAAATGATGTTGGGAAATTTAAAAAATAACAATAATTCGGATATATCCAAATGAGTTGGAATTAAATTGTGAACATAGATGATCACAGGCTACATTTCTGAATTTAGATAGATATATTGAGAATGGAAATTTTATTTATAAAATCAACCTGATAAAATAACTTGTTCCCCTTACATACAGTTCGTATGCCGCAGAAAAATATTACTTGTATATGTTTTATGGGGGCATTATGTATGAATTTTGATAATATCTCGCGTTATTTTAAAATGGATAGATTTTATATCCCCGGCTCTAGCGTAGTAATAAGAATCAATAAGAATCAATTATCAAAACTTTTATATAAACGCTCATATGTCTGTTTGTCTGTCTGTCTTCATATTTTAAATCTATATCTCCTCCCGAACTAAAAGTCACAGAGCGGCGCTAGGGGCCTCAGATGATTTGAATTTTTAAGAGGTGTTCCTTTATGGGTCATTAGTCGGTTAAATTTTTTTAAGTGGTCAAAAATGGGTAAAAATTGAAAAGTCGTTAAACATTTTGTACGTTCTCCTTGGTTTATTTTTAATTTTAAAATTTTAATCAGTTTATGTACGCATTACGTCGGTACAATTGTAATGTACCTATTTACTATGCCTCCCCACGGGACAGAGTTAGGCACCAGGGTCGTTTTTTAATGTGGAGAAAAGGTACAAAAATAAAAATTGTCTCAGTCGTGAAGGATTTCTCCTCCACCGAAAGAGAACAAGAAATAGAAGTGCAGCATTTGGAGAACAGATACTACACTTTGATCTTGACCAAAAGGCCAAGGTACAATTGTAATGTAAATCCCATTGATTGATTCGCTTTCGATCCTAGCTGATGGCACCTAAGCACTTTGTTTTTACTTTAAAAATCACGACTCTGTATCGAAATCTGGAAAAATTAAATATCATTTCCTCACCCCTCGTGGCCGAGATAGTTAGGTCTCAGGGTTTTTTCCATTTCGTTTCCACCTTCGTTCCTACTAATTTTTTTTCTTTTACACCTCCAAACACCCGGCCAACGCTTTTTTTTAAACAGGGTTATTTTGATCTACGCCCTCACCAACACACACCTCCAAACACCCGGGCAACGCCGGGTACCCCCTAGTGTATGCATAAATTGTAAGTATATTTATAGATAGAATCACCTTTTAATAGCGAACATTTTCGGTGAGTATTTCGAAATCAACTGATTAATAAAACCGTTCCTTTGACGACAATTTGCTTGTATTCTTTTTCTCGCAGTTTTTTTTTACACAGGAATAACCACTTATCAAGGTCCGGAGGCCATTCGAGAAAAAGTATTAATGGGTATACATGAGTCAATGTGATTATAGTGTAGTAAACATACGTAGTGGGAATTTTGTGAATTGGATTACTTAGGGGCACGGTTCATCAAGAACTTGTTTACGTTGGACTTAAAGTCAATCAGATTGTAGTCAGTTGGAAAGTAGACAATCGAAAGAGAGTTACACGGGCGTGCAGTTCTAAGAAAGAAGCTTTGTTTATGGAATCTACATTTAGGTTTAGGCACAGATAAAGAGTGTGGGGAATTATTGATAGTGTTTTTGTCTAGACGAGTGTTTTTCCTGAAAGTTTTGCGAGGGCGGGTCATAAATTAAAGCTTACCTGAGCACTTGTCATGAAAATAACGATAAAGCAGAGACAGACTCGAAACGTCTCTTCTGTGTGGAATAGATTGCAGAAAAGGTAAAAGGACCCCCACTAAGCAACGAAGTCTATTTTGAACCCTGTATAGGCAGGATAAGCTACTTTTAGTAGCTCCTGTCCAGATGTAGAAACTGTACTCCATCATTGGCTGAATCTGGCTTTTATATAGGTAGATAAGTTCATCCGGAGTGAGATATCCACTGAAGCGGTAAAAGTATCCCACAATTTTTCCTGCGACCTTGGCAATGGATGTGATATACGTTTTCCATTTCAGGCCAGGAGTAAAGGTCAAGCCCAGAAGTTTGTCAAAAGTCAAGAGCCAAGTCATTTCAATCGATGCTAGATTGGCGTCCGATCCTAAATGGTGTACAGATAGAAGCTTGGTTTTGCGACTCGCATCCATCGTTGCATTTTACCCTGATCAGGGATGGGGCTGAAATATGTGCTAAATCTTGTCCAGCGGTCACCCACAGATTAGTGAAGAAAAGTAGGCACCTAACTGTTATGCTGTTAAATTGTAATAAAACGAAAGGAACACAGAACTTTTAGAAACAAACATATATACACATATATTACAGGCAAGGCGGGTTGAGCAATACCATTCGTCAACTGTTGGGCGTTTGCACACAACTTCCTTGGCCGGGTAATAATCTCTCACTGCCAGGCACCGGTACTCATTACTGGATGTTACGTCAACAGAGGAAGTGACTTTATGAGATAGTCCATTCATCCCATAGAGATGCGTCTTCAACACTAACTTTTTCCTTTGACAGTAAAGCTGCCTCGCCACCTTATAAAGCGCCTACTATTCCAAAATTGGCACCCATCTACATCACCTTTCTACGGTGATATAGCGAGAACCGGTGTGTCAATGAGCTTTTTCCGCAATACATCTGACACATCTGAGAAAACATCGAAATTGTGAATGATGAGCAACTGACCTGAGGCCCGAGGAAAGAGATATATGGAAAGTCATAGACGTCAATGCATGTACCAGGAAAAACAACATTTGAATGAATAAATACATTTAATACGCACATACAGGCGTACCATGAGTACCAAAAAGAGAAAATGCACCCAATTCTTTAAATAAAAACAGCAAAAACGTTACGCAGTCGGGAGCACCTTTAAAACGAACGATATTTTCTCCTTCAAAATTTATTTTGATACATTTTCAGTACTATTCTTAAAACTTCCTTGGAAGTAATGAAATTATGGAGTGTGCATGGCCGTCCGCACGGTAGTTGTAACTTTCATCTCTGCCGTCACTCTGAAATCGAAGAACACATCCCCTAACTGCATTGACGTAAACGTTCCACAGTCGCAAATGGATGCTAATGGATTCAATTTTGTTTTGTATGTAGAGAGTAAATAACGCATAAATGGCAGTGGTGTTGTCATCGAGTGGTACGCGGGCAATATCCGTGATAGAAAGATAAAACCTTCAGGTCATGAACCCCTGACTTCAGTCATCATAGCAGGATAACATACAATCTCAATTGGTCAATTGGAACGGAATAAAATAGATATTATTTTTGAAATTGTTTTATGGTGAGATAGGGGTAAAAAACACACACACAAAATAAACTATGAAAAAGTTTGAAAGATTCTCTGAAAAAAAAAAAACTTGAAAATACTTTAGATGAATGTATAAATGGAAACCACAAGCGAATGATCGATCAGTGTGAAGAAAAAATCATAAGATATATTTGTAAGATTTTTGAAGAGCAGGGTGTAAATCTTGCTCTCTTAAAACATGTTTTAAGAAAACAGGACGAAAATATATGTCAGAGAAATAAAATGCATTGTATTTGGCAGATACTTTTTGTCCAAAGCTGATTTTTGTTAATCGTCTGAAATCACACAATCAAAGACATGAACGACATTACAACACATGCACGTGAAGTTGTCATATTTGTGGACTAATCTGTGTATTTTGACAAGAGTCTAAATGTCCGTTACCTTTTTCTGGTTTATGCGTTAAGTTGGCTGCATCTAGAATATGGCAGATCAAAGACAAAGCAACGCAATTCAGCATAAAATGGATGATCATTGAAAGAAAACCAGCATACTCACCATCCTCAAAACGATGCCCACTTTGCGACGTGGAGAAATACCACATCATAAAGGCTATTAATGACCCTCAAAAGACCTGTTTGAACGTATGCAGTGAGACACTCAAAGGATGCCTGCATAGGAGACAAGCGCTACTAATAAACTGGGAAGACAGAACAATAAACGAGGACCCCTCATAAAGGAGTTCTCCAAGAGTCAAAATACATTAATCACAAATATTAGTATACATGAAGAAGAATAAGACTGCCTATAACACGGGACAAAGATATATAAAAGAATTTAGAATTAAATGACACACCCACCCTCATCTATTATAATATTTAATACAAAAAGTTAAAAGGATAAATAAGATGGATTAGTTACCCCACTTAGACCACTAAAACACCGGTTGTCTCCCCTCAATCGAAAAAGGTAGAGATGTTAAATAAGATAAATTAATTATCCCCCTTACCCAACCAAAAGCAACGAAAGGCAGACCGGAAAAAACAAACAAACAACACATAATTACTAAAACGCATTAAATAAAAAAATTAAAAAAGAAGAAAATTCATACCGGATTAAAATAAATTATACAGGAACTAGCTATCGTCTAATAAATAAACACATGCATCATTATATAAACAAACATATGCGGACCTGAAAAAATATGCTCCGGGGCAGAAAACAAGATGGCTGACGAGAGCCGAACCTTATTTACGTGTTACCATTAACGGTTTCTCTTTGTGTTTGGGCTTGAAACCGACGGTACCAGTGTTTTTCTGAAATTCTGTAAAACTAATATATATATATATATATAATTATTTACTATAATACTTATTAAATACCCACGGACACTAGTGTTTCATCCTTTCGGGAATCATCAGTGCAAGATGTCACGATTGACACCAGTCAATAAACTTGAACATAAATTCTGGAGCACAATATATTGCTCCTGTATTTCTTTAGTCTGACAAATTCTGACGAGAATGAACCGTGGAATATTCCGTGTAGCTTAATTGCCATATATATTTTCATATACGTGGCTCTACCTATGTATTGAGTACTATTGAAGTAAATAATGAAAAATTTACGCATAAAATTATATCTTTTTATGATAATGTATGTGATTAAATGAAGTAACTATATATATGTATATATATGTGTATGTGTGTGTATTAGTTCAAATATAAGAATAGGTAACACAATATTTAACAGATAGATATTATAGATACCAAGAAAGGTTACACAAGAACGAAGATTAAACTATAATATATAAAAAAATAGGGAAATAGATGTTTGGAAAGCAGCAAAAACGGGCAAGTAAACAAACTATAGGCGCACGTACGCATGCGCGGCTCCATCTATTTCCTTTATTTAATCTGTCTCAATTTGTACAGATTTCCGTGTTTTGATTAGCAGCGTGGTTTTGTTTCTTTTACCTTTTTCTGTTCCCTAGTCCAGTAATCCAGTAATTCGTTCGCCTCGTTTCGGTCGACAATATCTCGTTCTTCGTACCAACCTCATTTACAGACATCCGGATAAACAAGCGCTCTCGTACGTTCTTCACTCGTTAACCTAAGTTCCATAACACATTTCACCAACGTTGATCATTCATTCCGTTTTTCTTTTTCTAAGAAACTAGGTTTCCGTCCAGACTCGCCACATTGTTTACACCTGCCTCGAACGGCGACCTAACTTATTAGTTGTTTTTCGGTTAACGACCATAAATATGAGCTTATTATATCCTTATATATATGTATATATATATATATATATATATATATATATATATATATATATATATATATATATATATATATATGTGTGTGTGTGTGTGTGTGCATAAATTTTTATTTGTATATATATATATGCATACATGTATATGTATATACACACGAACATATATAAATATATATTTATCTAATTATATATATGCATAGGTGTGTGCATAAATATATATACATGTATATATATATATATATATATATTTATATATATATATACAGATATATATATATATACAGATATACAACATTTTAATTCCCTGTCAGCATAGCAACAGCCGTATATTATAACGGTTAGAACTCCGTCTGTCGGGTTTCGTTCCTGGTTTGAGATAGTTGCTTGTCTAGCCGTACTGATGAACTATAAAACAGCGAAACAGTACCGTATGTGGATGACTATAATGCTCCCTATCTTATGTTTAACATTTGAGAAGTGATATACCAATTACCATTAGCGTATGAAACGAGGCTGTTTGTGTAAAAAAATGAGCTTAGGTACTTTGGACAATGTCAAAACATTGTTAATTTACTGACCGCATAGCAGCAGCAGTGTAGCACAACAGTTAGAAGCTCCGACTGTTGTTTGTCGGGTTTCGATCCTGGCTTCAGTTAGTTGTTTGTCTAGCCGCACTGATGAGCTGCGAAGCACTACTGTATGTGTATGACTATATATATATATATATATATATATATACATATATATATATATATATATATATATATATATATATGTGTGTGTGTGTGTGTGTTTACATTGCTATATTTAGGCAGCGTTTTTTCATTCAAGCAAATATTAATAAATGCAACAAAGACATTTTGCTTAATGATTCTTTTTTTTAATTATTCGATTTTCCGTATAATCTTTTTTTTAATAAAAATCAAAAATATAAATAAAAGTTACATAGTTGTTGCTGTCACGAGCGCTTTCGATTCGTTCACGAATCATCATCAGGTGTTGAAGTAAAACGTCCGAAGGAGCGAGACTGAGAATTAAAAGTGAAAACTAAAATATACTTTAAACGGCGATAAGTAAAATATATAGAGTCGATAAAAAGTCGATTAAAAATATAGGTAGATTAAAATTCAAGTATTTAAAACAGCAAGTTCGTGGAGACCGTAAATAAAGTCCGCCCAATACGAACTACGCGAGACATTTTTAAACGTTACTGCTTTTTTCGGATGCAATATCATTTATACTGGTTGAAGGGTTCTAATATATGGCGTTTCAAGGACTTTTAATTTTTTTATATTATTTTCATGTTGTATAATTTTTATGTTGTCAACGAGGACCTTTCTAAGATTGGAGGTGGGACAATTATGTTCTTTTATCAAATTGATATTTAATGATATATATATATATATATATATATATGCATATATGTATATATATATATATATATATATTTATAAAAAAATGTAAAGTTGGTTCGTTCTAAACAAATAAAACCATGTTTATACGTTACCAATTTATTTGAAATTTTCAGACAACCCATTTTTAGAGTCGAGGTATGTTTTTATGTTATTAAAATAAATTTACCTAATTAAAATTAAAATATTAAATAAAATAAATATATTTATTTAATCGTTTCTGCGAATCTGTTCTGTTGATAAAACTGAACTTCCGGTTCGATTCATTTCACAGCCACGATTTGACGAAAGGTTTAATTTTCTGTTAACTCGATAAGTAAAAAAAACAACAAAAAAAAAACATATTTCATTTGTTTATCTTCCAAATTTTTTAATTTACACATCTTTTCTTTATTATATAAGGCCAAAAAAAGTTTGTTGCTTGCTTTTGAGTTTTTTTTTGTTTTTCTATATAAGATTACTCATGCAGAGAGTGATCCGTGCTGAAATCATGTTATTATTTTAAAAAGTCATTCTTAACATGGGGAGGTAAGGATGTTTTGTACCTATTCTGTACTTTAACCTTACAATTGAATAAATTAAAAAAAAAAACACCATAAAACGTTATTTAAACGTGGAAATATGATTTAAAAAATAGCGCGGATCGCTCTCTGCATTAGCACCATTTTTATTTATTGCGGACTATTATTCTCATCTTTATTAGTTGTTGTTTCACGAATTTTCGGCCAATAATTCCTCTGGCCTTCATGAAAAGAAGTCATTTTATAAATGTTCAGTAACTTTTTCCTTTTATTATTCTTAAAGAGTAAAACTTTTCTTATTCATGAAAGGAGTTAAGCCTACGTAAATAAATAAATGTTTGTACACGTGACAAATTATCAATAAATGGTTTAGTTACTTTTTTTTTTAAATGTTTGTAAAAGTGCGAAAGGCGACGTTATTGTACAACTATTACTCCCATGCTTATTTTCTATAGTTATAGGTTTTTGGAATTTTTTTTCACTGGATTATTATTGATTGGACACTAATTAAACAGATTATTAAAAAAAATGTAAAAAAGAAATCATTATTTCGACATTTGAAAGTGGTGCTCACTTTTTAGTTACAACGTTCTGATAAATCAGTCACCCATTTTGTAAGCAATAAAAACGTGGTATATCAAAACCATAGAAAGTAAAAATAATGAGTCTCTACCGCATTTGTAAGTCAGAAATATATTTGTTTCTCAAAGAAAAAAATTGAGAGAACAGGACTTTTGTTATTGTTTTCATGAAAATAAAGTTTCGAGATTTTTAATTATTTTTTTTTACTTATTTAGTCAGTTTGTGTTTTTTTTTTTTAAATTGTTTTTGTGAAAGGTGAGTTTTTTTTTCAAAACCTTTTTGTTTTTTTTAATTTTTTTTTAAAGTATTATAAATTTCACTAACTTGCTGGAGAAATGTTGAATAATTTGGTATTTTTTTAGATTAGGTCCACCTTCACAATTTTCCTTTCAATGACGATATTTATAGGTTTCCGAGTATGCTGAACACGCAAATTGCATTGAAATTTTGCGGCGATAAATAGTTGTATTATGCATTATATTCTTCGGCGGCCATCTTTTTACGTGCGCACGCGCCATAAACAAATACACACACGTAAAAAGATGGCCGCCAAAGATTACAATGCATAATACAACTTTTTTATATCTTGATAACTACTAATTTCTGCAAAATTTCGATGCGATTTTCGTATTCAGCATAGTCGAAAACCATTTCAAGTCGTCATTTAAAAGAAAATTGAGGAGGTGGAGGTGGACCTAATCTAAAAATTTACCAATAATTTTTAATCCCGTACGCCTCCCGATACATTGCTTCGTCAACATGCGACCATTTTATATCTCCCGAAGACACTTCAGTATTTAGAAAAAAAAAAAAAATAAATAAAAAGTGACCGATTTACCAGAACGTGGTAGCTAAAAAGTGAGTACCCCTTTCAAATGTTGAAATGATTTTCTTTTTCAATTTTTTTTCATAATCTGGTTAGTGTTCAATCAATAATAATCCAGTGAAAACATTTCAAAAAACCTATCAGTATAGAAACTCCACCACGTAAGTAAATAAATAAAAAATGTTACGTGCGCATGCGTTAGCCTTGACTAAGGGAATGTTACGTGCGCATGCGTTAGCCTTGACTAAGCGAACGACCATTAAATAATTCTGCGGGTCGCCATGGAACTCAACGCCCAAGGAGTACCAAAATAGTTTTCATGATCTGAAGAAATTTTTTTTTTCGAAAAGTGGGTGATCACTTTTCCATCTAAATTTAACTTAAAATGAGCACCCACTTTCTGGCCACCTGAGGAATGGGCATTTATTTTCGTGTTTATTGGCTTAAAGGTTTTTTTGACAATGCAGTTTGGTACGCGAATGTATATTTAACAGTTTTCGTTTATGCTCACGCATAGCATAAACAAAGGCTACGTCTGTGAAATGGAAAATAGTCCCAGAGTTCAGGGGTTAATACCATGCAAAAGAAATCAAACAAAAAGACTTTTTAGCCAAGAAACACACAGAAAGAAAAAAAATAGCATCCATTTTTTTTCTATCGAATTCATTTGCTGTTTTTATTGAAAACTATTTCCCCCCGGATTTTTTATATAATTTTCCATTAAGGGCTGTGCGTCTCACGTTCGTAAATAACAAAACTTTTTTTGTAGATTTTGGTGTGCTAAAAACGAATCTGCAAACCGTTTCCGTCGCAAAAAATAGTTTTTATGATATGAAGAAATTACTTTTTCGAAAAAGTGGCGATCACTTTTCCATGTAAATTTAACTTAAAATGAGCACCCACTTTCTAGCCACCTGAGAGAGGGGGGATTTTTTCCCATGTTTATTGGCTAAACAGCTTTCGTTTATGCTTACGCATAGCGTAAACGAAGGCTACGGCTGTTAAATGGAAAATAGTCCCAGAGTTCAGGGGTTATTACCATGCAAAAGAAATCAAACAAAAAACTTTTTAGCCAAGAAACAGAAAAATGCCCCTCTCTCAGGTGGCCAGAAAGTGGGTGCTCATTTTAAGTTAAATTTACATTGAAAAGTGATCACCCACTTTTCGAAAAAGTAATTTCATGAATGTCATGAAAACTTTTTTTTTGCTACGTAAACGGTTTGCAGATTCGTTTTTAGCACACCGAAATCTACAATAAAATATTTCGTTATATATGAACGTGAAACGGGCCTTAAAGTAAAATAACACCGGATTTTTTTGAGCAGATTTGCCGTTTAGTTGTACAAATATCCTCAAACCAGGTAATTACTAAAAGGGATTTTTTAAAGTCGTCACCTGTATCGAGCAAAAGTTTAAAACCAGAGTACAGCTAGTATATATATATATATATATATATATATATATATATATATATATATATATATATATATATATATATATATATATATGAGCAAACAGTTAATAAAACATGTTAAAAAACTTTGAAAAAGAGTTAAAAACATATTTAATCTGAGAAGGAAACACTTGATAAGTGGATAGTCCTTAATCCGCGGAGTTTCGAAGAAATACTTTCCGTCTCATCAGAAGGTAGGAATTAGCAAAATGTGGGATCGGATTTTGCAGACAAACGTATTTGATGAAACAACAAGGAAGTCAAAGATCTTACTTGATAACAAAAAAGTGAAGCGGAGGAAATATGGTGAAGAAAAAGGTGATTTCACGTGAATGGATAGTCTGGTGAAAGATAAATAATCCAATGACGGTAAAATCCAAAACTATAACTTCAAGCAAATTAATTGATTTTCTATTTGCACAAGTAAAATCCAAGGAAATCCCGAATTGGAAGATATATTATATATATATATATATATATATATATATATATATATATATATATATATATATATATAAAATAAGCGTTTTGGACTATTTAAAAAAGATATATAAATTATACAAAATTAGTAAGACTAATGTATACCTGACGATTAATCAAAAAGGATTGGAAAGTATTTAAGGTCATTACAATTATGGCGATTACATGAGCTAGTTCCTGCTAGAAATGGAGACCGTTTTTCGGATATTTTAGAAGTAATATTTATTCTACTCCGCGTTTAAGTGGTATTATAGTTGCGTCGATCTTGGTTGGGTTCTCTCCGCTCGACAATGCTGATGTATAGTGATTTAAGAATAAATATACATCGCTTACGAGACACACCAATATTTGAAATGTTTTGTGTTCAGCTATTCTTTTTTATTTTTATTGGGCGCGCATCACATCTTTTGAGATTTAAATAATAGCGATAGTTAATAGCTATTATAAAAGAATAGAGTGATCGATCATTGTAGTTGCCAAGTAGACATTTTTTTTCTGGATTCTACCTAGCAGAGGGGGTTAGGGTGCTACACATTTCCACTGGCAACTGATTACTCAAATCAATATACGGGCCAAGATCACAGTTTAGTATCTGTTCTGATACTACATTCTGATGCTACACTTCACCTTCTCGGTCCTCGGTCAGTGGAGTAGAACTTCGGGACTTCATGACTGAGAAAATGTATATTTTTGTTCTTATCCAGAATCCCCATTTTTAGGAAGTTGGATTTTCCCTACATTAAAAACCGAACTTGTGTGGAACTCTGCTCTCGTGGGAAGGCCCGTAAATAGTAACATTGAATTCGACCTTATCATGCTCAGCAGGGGGACATCATGTTCTCTTTAAGAGTATTTTTTATTATAACTCCGATGATTGAACCTCATTGTTCGAACTCATGAACAGACATTGAAACCAATGTGTCACACAGCTAGTATATACGATTAAGTGAAAGAAAATGTCCTACATAACTCATATTTTCCCAAATCTTATTTTCTATAAAACTCATATCTTAGTTCGTATTTTTCCCAAATCGTATTTTTCTCAAAACTATCAGTCTCTAAACAACCACAATAATTTTAATCGTTTACAATTCTGCAGTCATGAAATCCATATCATATGGTATTACAGGCGAATATTGCATAATTCATTTTTTCTTAAATAAGAGAAGAATCTAGCCTGTTGACGATGGTTGTACGTCAAAATAATCTATAATATATATCTTACCTGTCTGTTTAAATGTATGTATTCATGTATGTCTGCCTAAAACTTTCGACAAAGGCGATGGATTTTCACGAGATCGGGATCGTTTTGAAGTTCGACCCTTTTAGACAATAAATATCGAAAAATGTGTCTAAAGCATTCATTTCTTCACTCAATTGGGCACTCTTTTACAAGAAGCAGTGATTTTCTTCGCCGATATTTTCGAAAGTCATATCCTTTATTCAGTTGACTAGCCTTAATTTAAATTTAAACCTTTGTCACTTCCTGTTTGGCGAAACACGCAACAGCAAAGGCGCCATTTTTTCTTATTCTTTTTCTTCTTCGCGGTATAGGTTCGAGCCTGCCTGCCTACTACCACTTTTCTTTTTGCTCAACACACACCTACAAACAGGTTAGTATGACATAAATTCGGGTGTGCGTCAGGGGTCGATTCTTGGACTTTTATAATTCCTAATATTCGTAAATGTTCTCCCTGATAAAATTGTCTCTGAAATGGTATATTTGCTGACGACACCATGATCTATAACAGGCACGAAGGGAAAACGAATGAACACATATGCAAGGCAGTGGCGAAAACCCTAGAGGAAGACTTCCAGTATGTAGTGGAATAGGTACGAAAATGGATGGTCACGTTCAATGCTGCCAGGACTAAGCTTCTGTCTTTTAATAATTACAAGACGCCTTTTCAACGAATGATAGCTAAGACTAAAGATACTTTACTTGAAATGGCTTCGTTCAAACTCTCTAGGTTAACGTTCACAGGTAGCATGACTTTAAACAGAGATATTAGGGCATTGCCGGAGCTGCTGCGAGTGAGGTGGGCTCTCTCAACCGTGCTAAGAAGCTACTTACGTCTGAAAGTATCCTATACCTTTAAAAGTCCATCATTCACGCATGTTTGGAGAATTCTTGAGAAGCGGTTGCATCTGCTACTAGTTTTTCCCTCCTGGACACACTATGTCCTATCAACGGAATGTTGCATCCCTATGCCTGTTATACAAGTAGTTGAATGGTAGGTGCTTCGACAAACTACAAACTCTAGTATCCCCTCGACGTAAATACTCCCGACAAACCCGTTAAGCAGCAAAATCTCACCCATACAGAGTAGATACTCCCAGATGCCAGAAATATTCTCGCCTAGCAGTGCTAGAGTTGGATTTCCTTTTCGGGTTCCTTCATACCTGACTACTGACACGCAGAGGTTTAAGTAAATATACATCTTGCTGCTAAACTCCCTACATAGTAACCTTTGAAAATATATCCCAGATAGTAGTCTTCTACATAAATGTGTTACTGCCTCTTGTTTGGCGTTAAAATGCAAAACAATAAAAGATAAATAATAAAAAAGTGCGAGAGTGTATCAATTAATTTAAATAAAAAAAATTATCTCATGTAATAAAGACTCTCGAAGCTCTAGCTAAAGTTTAGAAATGAAATACCGGCATCTTTTCTTTCCTATCTCATATTACTCCGAAAGGCGTAAAAAAGTAATGCCACCTATTTTTTTATTCTGCCCTAATAAATCAGAGGGGAGTGCAACTGTTATTTTTATAGTGACTGAACTTATGCACTCATGACCTGAAAGTCTCATTTCTCTGTTTCGAATACTTAGAAAAGCAATCTCTGTCATTATCAGCAGAGTGCATTTGAGAATGATTGTAACTATGTAGAAATAAGAAATGCTGCAATACAAAAGGTCACTAATTTTAATGATATCACCAGCATCGACTACATAGCGATTACACTTTTCAAAGAGGAGGATTTAATTTTGGAACAGCCCTCGTACGATAAAGCGATAATAAATTCTGGAGCAAACAAGGCCGCTCGTTTTAATGGTACCACTCTGTTCTTCGTAGGTCTTCAACTTTTTGTAATAAAGAAAGTACGAAAGCTTTCATTTTATTACGAACTTAATGAATATCAGATGGGATTAAACTAAAAATTCAACAATAAAATTAGCAAAAGAACGTCCATCTATAATTTCCTATCTCATATTACATTATATATGATTAAATTATTGAGAAATTAAGCAAAAGAACCTCCATCTATAATTTCCTATTTCGTATTACAATATATGTGATTAAATTATTGAAGAATTAAGCAAAAGAACGTCCATCTATAATTTCCTTTCTCATATTACATTATATATGATAAAATTATTGAAGAATTAAGCAAAAGAACGCCCATCTATAATTTCCTATCTCATATAAAATTATATATGATTAAATTATTGAAGAATTAAACAAAAGAACGTCCATCTATAATTTCCTATTTTATATTACAATATATATGATTAAATTATGGAAAAATTAAGCAAAAGAACGTCACTCTATAGTTTCAGATCTCGTATTACAATATATGTTATGATTTAGTAAGAATCTTTTGGTCTATTATTTCCAAAAAAATAACACTGTATATCAGATGAAATTAGAGATACACGCTTATACAGGATTCATCATCTCTTATTTTCTATAACACATGGCTATGTATCAAATATAATTATAGAACTAAATGGCTATGTATCAAATATAATTATAGAACTAAATTTCACAGAATACTCCATCAGAAAATATTGTAGAGAGGGCGACCATTCCTAAAATATAATGAAAGTAAAAATAAAATAGATAAACCCCATAATTTATTATACCATACCTGTTCACACTGAAACACTTATCACAATATTCTGTTGATCTATATTAAAAAACCTTGTTAAACTTTGTGACATATTTCACATCTATGGAGGTCAGGCGCGAACGAACACCCCATAATTTTATTATACCATATTTCTTCAAACTGAAATATAATTATCAAAGTAAACTTACGCAGATAGATATGAAAAGTCTTTGTTAAAGTGTGTGCGTATTTCAATTCTATGGAGACCAGGCGCGAACGCAGACACCACAATTTTATTACACCATCCCTATTTAAGTAAAAACCTACTTATCAAAGTATTATTATGTACATCTATATCCAAAACACTTGTAAACGTTTTTTTTTTAAACTGTTAATTTTGTTTATTTCCATACTTTGTGGACCAGGCGCGTACGCAGACCCCACAATTTTAATGATCATTATTATGCCAAATCAAACATTCCCATTCCTGTGTCTCGATACATCTTCTATCATTATATGTGATCAGTTTTCTATAATAGTCAACCATGTAGAAGCCTATTCGTGACCAGACACACATACAGACGTTCAGCTTTATATTATAGCAAATATATATATATATATATATATATATATATATATATATATATATATATATATATATATATATATATATATACACGCACGCACACACACATATATATATATACAGAAAGAGAGAGAGAGAGAGAGAGAGAGAGAGAGAGAGAGAGAGAGAGGTAACCCCCCCATAAAAAAAAACATAGAAAGTATATCTAGAACATATGCTGTAGAACGGAGAAAAAAGGCCAAAGACCCTTATGGTTTGATGTGATGTTTTGAATATAATAAATTAATTATGACCAAAGTTTCATTTCCTTCGAACAAAACAATAAGAAACGGAGCCTAATTAGAGTTAGGGCTAATTTTTTTTTGGGGGGGGTCACTCTGTATGCCCCCTCCCCCCCCCAAAAAAAAAAAGACCGCTTTTTTATGATGTTTCTCTGGCAGAGAAAATGGAATCTATAAAAAATGGAGAAAAAGTTTTAGCTTGAAAATGTTTATTCCTCATTTGGACACCGTTCTATTCAAATACAACTTCAGTCTCAGATAGCCACAGAGACATGTCAGTCGAATGTGTTAATAAATACCCTGTATGTTTACCTTTATTGTTTAAAGTGATAACAGGTAACATCTCTAACGTGCCCTGACGTGCCAATGACCGGAAAAGTTACACCAAGGCGTGATTTTAACGCTCATAATAGAACCTTCCAAAATTCTTTTAGTACGGCATAACCTTCGCCGTTAACGTCTCTGTTTAATTTCATTTGTTTCCCTCGGGATTGTGCGTATTTGTTTCGTGACTTTATGTAAACACTGTCTTCAAAAGTAAATCTTCTGAAGTTTGACTGATGATTGTTTTATGAATTGCACTATAGACATGAAACATTGCTAAGTCATGTAAAAAGGTAACAATTTTTCATCATCAAAAAAATTATAAATTGCAACTTGTGAGGGGACGATTCAATATCTTTCCCGATGCTAATACAATACCTGATTCTAATACAATTACTGATCCTAATTCAATTACTGAACCTAATAAAATTACTGATTCTAATACAATTACTGATTCTAATACAATACCTGATTCTAATACAACTATTGATTCTAATACAACCACTAATCCTAATACAATTACTGATCCTAATACAAATACTGATTCTAATACAATACCTGATTCTTATACAATTATTGATTCTAATACAATACCTGATTCTAATACAATTATTGATTCTAATACAACTACTGATCCTAATACAATTACTAATTCTAATACAATACCTGATTCTAATACAATTACTGATTCTAATACAATACCTGATCCTAATACACTTATTTATTCTAATATTATTACTTATTCGAATACAATTATTGACTCTAATACAATTACTGATCCTAATACAATTACAGATTCTAATAGAATTACTGATCCTAATACAATTACAGATTCTAATAAAATTATTGATTCTAATACAATTACTGATTCTAATACAATGACTGATGCTAATAAAATTGTTGATTCTAATACAATTATTGATTCTAATACAATTACTGATTCTAATGCAATTACTGATTCTAATACAATTATTGATTCTAATACAATTACTAATCCTAATACAATTATTGATTCTAATATAATTATTGATTCTAATATAATTACTGATCCTAATACAATTATTGATTCTAATACAATTACTGATTCTAATACAATTATTGATTCTAATACAATTACTGATCCTAATACAATTTTTGATTCTAATATAATTATTGATTCTAATATAATTACTGATCCTAATACAATTATTGATTCATATACAATTATTGATTCTAATACAATTATTGATTCATATACAATTATTGATTCTAATACAATTATTGATTCATATACAATTATTGATTCTAATACAATTATTGATTCATATACAAGTATTGATTCTAATACAATTATTGATTCTAATACAATTAATGATTCTAATGCAATTATTGATTCTAATACAATTATTGATTCTAATATAATTACTGATCCTAATACAATTATTGATTCTAATACAATTATTGGTTCTAATATAATTACTGATCCTAATACAATTACTGATCCTAATACAATTATTGATTCTAATACAATTGCTGATTCTAATACAATTACTTATCCTAATACAATTACTGATTCTAATACAAATATTGATTCTAATACAATTGCTGATTCTAATACAATTGCTGATTCTAATACAATTGCTGATTCTAATACAATTGCTGATTCTAATTCAATTATTGATTCTAATACAATTGCTGGTCCTAATACAAATATTGATTCTAATACAATTACTGATCCTTATACAATTACTGATTCTAATACAATTGCTGATTCTAATACAATTGCTGATTCTAATACAATTACTGATTCTAATACAATTGCTGATTCTAATACAATTACTGATTCTAATACAATTATTGATTCTAATAGAATTACTGATTCTAATACAATTATTGATTCTAATACAATTATTGATCCTAATACAATTATTGATTCGAATACAATGACTGGTCCTAATACAAATATTGATTCTAATACAACTACTTATCCTGACACAATAACTGATTCTAATACAATTACTGACTCTAATACAATTGCTGATTCTAATACAATTATTGATTCTAATACAATTATAGATTCTCATACAATTACTGATTCTAATACAATTGCTGATTCTAATACAATTACTGATTCTAATACAATTACTGATTCTACGTTTCTGAATGTTTGAGAAGAAGATTTGTTTTTCGTATTACTTGGATCCTTCGGACCCGTGGCGCAATTTACTTAGAAAAATCAATCATTGTAAATAATGTATATTATCATGAAGTTTGAAGATTAAATTCTCAGAGTGGGCGACCTGAAAATACTAAGGACCTCTAATCAGTCATGGCTGACAGAACGAGAGCATGCTACCCCGTGAAGTATATAAATTACCCCGCCAGACTTGTATATTGTTTGAAGTTGTTTTCATTCTGATTTCAATTTGCTCTGCGTTTATATTGAACTATTTTAGAGAAGATCTTCCTATCAGAGAAAAAGCCCACTCACATCTAAAATTCTCTCTCTCTCTCGCTCTCTCTCTCTCTCTCTCTATATATATATATATATATATATGTGTGTGTGTGTGTGTGTGTGTGTGTGTCTGTGTGTGTGTGTGTGTGTGCGTGTGTGTGAGTATTGTTAAACCCTCCACTGATGATTCCCGAAAGGATGAAATACTAGTGTCTGTACATATTTTATAATTATTATAGTAAATAATCATACATATACATTTGTAGCATATCTACATTGGCCCTTTGGCCAAGATCAAAGTGTAGTATCTGTTCTTCAGATGCAGCACTTCTATTTCTTGTTCTCTTTCAGTGGAGGAGAAATCCTTCACGACTGAGACAATTTTTATTTTTGTACCCTTTCTCTGCGTAAAAAAACGACCCTGGTGTCTAACTCTGTCCCGTGAGGAGGCATTATAAATAGGTACATACACACACACCCACACCCACCCACCCACACACATTGTTGCTGGTAATGAATTAATGTTGTTTTGACATCGTCCAAATGCCTAAGCTCGATTTGTTTACACAAAGAGCATCGCTTTATATGCTGATACCAGTTTGTATAATACTTCCCAATATGCCCAACCCAAGATAGGGAGCATTAAAGTTATCAACATACAGTAGTGTTCCGCTGTATCACAGCTCATCAGGCAATATATATATATATATATATATTTATATATATATATATATATATATATATATATATATATATATATATATTTATATATGAGGCTAGAATTTAAAACACTGTTAATGTGGAATAACATTAAAAATTTAACGGGTTTACAGACCAAGATTAGAGCAGAATTTTTAAAAATAAATAAACATGTTTATATATTAAAATTAAATTCGATATTTCGATTAATAACCGAATCCTCATCAGAAAAAAATGTTTTTAGTATTTTTTCTTCTTTTTACGTATCATTATGGCGGTGGCGGGGACGGTGCTGCCTAACACGTTAATTTTCATCTGTTGTCGATGGGTAAAGTTCCAATGTTCGATTCAGTAGAAACGTCGGTCCAAACTGTATTTAGGTAATAAAAAGGCTACTGTTAAAAACACCGTTAATATGGAGTAAAAGTACAAATTGAACGGGTTTAAAGACCAAAAACAAGTTCAGATAGTTTTTAAAATAAGTAAACATGTTTATTCATTTAAATTAAATTCGACATTTCGATGTTTAACATAATATTTATCAGGTAAGCCAATTTTTTTTATTAATGCATTTTTCTTCTTCTTTTACACGTATCACTATGACGGTAGTGGTGCCGTCTAGCACGTTATCTTTCACATGTTATCGCAATGTAGAGTTCAAATATATGACTCAGTAGATCATAATTTTATAAATAATTAGTGGTTACATCCCTTTGAACAATAAAAGTGCTTTTTATTATTTTTTTATTTGAGTATCATGTTTAAAAAATGGCAGTTATCTCCCTTTATAAATGAATTATAATTAATTTAAATTCAAATATAGCGTTTCAAACGATATTAAACTGGTAATATTACTTTAATCAGCGTTTTCTTTAAAGTTTGTATGTATCGCAATTTCAACCATTTATAAACTACATATAACACCATGCCAATGAATGAATGGACTAAGATACTTACAAGCTTTAAAAGCGGGCGAATAAAAGGTATATATATATATATATATATATATATATATATATATATATATATATACATTTAAAAACGTATATATATATGCATTTAAAAACGACAAATAAGCACAGAATTCGAGCATAAGCCTGAAGAGTCCTAGAGTGGATGAAATGCGGAATATTCAGTGTAGCTTAATCGCCATATATATATATATATATATATATATATATATATATATATATATATATATATGCATATATATATGCATATATATATATATATATATATATATATTAAGAATGCAAGTAATGTGTGAGTTCTTTACATATGAACCAAAAAACGGCAGGGCCGATATTTATAAAATCTCACACAAAGCACATTATGTACCTAGTATTGTTTATGGATCGTTTTTCTATAGAAATGTCTTCAATAAGTATCGCTGACGGATAATTAATACAACCCGATAAAGGAAGAACTTGCGTTTTTGACCAAAGTTAACACCCTACACAGACTAATATTGCAAGTATATTTGAGCAGCGGAAACCCCCAACATATAAAATCAATAGTATGGTTCGTTTATATGAGACAGGTGCGTTCAAAATAAATGTTTCCGTTTAGAGCACAATTGAACCATGATACTTTACATTTGCCGTTTAAACTTTAATTCAAGCAATTACACATAAAAACAATTTTATAAAATCAACAGTTGATTCACTTCATTCCAATGTAGATTGCAGTCTATTGTCGACTAAGTCACTGCTGGGAGGCATATGAAGCTTCTCTTTATGCACCACGAGGGTCCCCAACTAGATCAGGCAATCCAGCCATTGGTTTGAAAAATAAGCAGTTTCACCCATATAATAAAAATATAGGAGTGTCAACATTCGTTTATCATCATTCAATCCCAGTCAAAGTCGGATCTCTATACTAGTATATATATCTCTACTATTATATAAAAGTCACTTTGTGCGTGCACGCGCGTGTGTGAGTTCTTTCTCATATGGCCCGAAACTGCTGATCCTATCTTTTGCAAATTTCGAACAAATCTTATTTATATGTCTGGCATAATCACTTTGGCACACCGGCCCCTGTTAGATCACCGAATTTAAGCAATGTAAAGCCTGGGCATTACTAAAATGGGTGACTAATTTGGGAATTCCTGGTGCTTTATGTAAGAGGACGTTAACACCTCCGTGAATGATTGCAAAAGCCTAACGTCGTCATATATGTGACTGGTGACTGCTTGTGAATTTAATACTTCCGTGGTACTTCCTTCTCCGGAGGAAGCGAGTTAAACCCAAACAGAGTTAGTGCCGTTTCACACACACACACACACACACACACACACACACACACACACACACACACACACACACACACACGTAATTATCTCACATATGTTTTGCACAGAAATTCACAGCTTTTTACTCTTATAGATAAAAAAGGAATAATATTTATCGGGTAACATTTTACGTTACTAAGGGAGATAACAAAAATTAAAATAAATCATTCCTTCTTAAAAGAAAGCTTGATTATAATCTGGAAATATAGCTTGATGGCAGTACATTCGATTACAAGTCAAGAAATCTCCTTGCACTTAACCATTTTATTTTAATTCTTTTCTTATTAGCGAAGACGTACCATTTAAAATAACTACAAATCAGTTTTTTGTTTGCATATTTTAAAACTAAACACGAATCAAATTTAACTTTTCCAGAGCATTTCTCTTCAGACCAAAATATCAGCTCATTTCATATTATAAAGAAACACATACGGAATTTGATGAGCAATGCTATCATTATCATTTTTTATTTATTTAATTTTTTGGGGGGAATTAGGCCACCGGCCAAATTATTTTTCGTAATAATTAATACAGAGTTGATTCAATAGTACATACACACGCAATCTGCATAAATTAAAATATCATGTGTAACTACAGTGTACAACACAGCAAGGCTGGGCTACCAGCTTGTATATGTACATGTATATATATATATATATATATATATATATATATATATATTTATATATATATATGTGTGTGTGTATATATATATATATTACTATAGGTATATATATACCTATATAAATATAAATATATATATATACAAAAAAGCTGAACGTGTATGTGAGTGTGTGTGTGTGCGTGTGTGTTTGTGTTTGTGTTTGTGTTTGTGTGTGGGTGGTCACGAATAGGCTTCTATATCATTGACTATTTTCAAAAAAAAACTAATTACATATAATGACAGAAGATATATCGAGGATCAGGAATGGGCATGTTTGATCTGTCAGAACGATGGTTCATAAAAATTGTGGGGATCGCGCCTGGGCTCCAAAGTATAGAAATAAAAAATGAAGAAAAAAATAAACGTCTACAAGGGTTTTTAATATAGATATACATAAGAATACCTTGATAAGTATGGTTCAACTAAAATAGGGAAGATATAATAAATTTGTTGGTCTGCTTTCGCGCTTGTACTCAATGGAAATATGGCACAAACCTTAACAAAGACTTTTCATATCTATTTGCGTAAGTATACATTGCTAATTAAGTTCCAGTTTGAAGAAATATGGTATAATAAAATTATTGGGTGTTCTTTCGCGCCTGACCTCCATAGAATGTGAATATATCACAAAGTTTAACAAGGTTTTTTAAAAGGGGTAAGGGTCCACAATAACACCTTAACTTTAATCTTAATTCACGTTAGCTTTTGATTATTTTTTTTATAGTTGAATCATATTGTGTCGAATAAATTCACCTCATAAATTCATGTTCTTATTAAATTGAAAGCTTCCCCCCCCCCGAAAAAAAGTCGGAACCTTAAACAATTCTGGACACAAATTTTGCATAACTCTGTTTTTTCTTTCTCCACTTGCACGTGGCTCTCTTTCGAAAATAGATGCATAGATAAATAATTAGAAATAAGACCGTTACTTGTTATCGTGTTAAAAGAAGGAAAAAATCCTGCTCACGTGATTTTCATTTTTATTTATATATCTGTTTAAGCTTTTTTGTCATAGTACTAGAAGGATTTCAGTTGATAACAACCTTTCTACGTGTTCTTTACATTACAATAGTACAATCCTAAATCCGACGGCGTAGTACTACACCGTTCAATACTGTAAATTTTAAACAAAGCTGTTCTGCTTGAAGAGGGCGCCATTTTCTTCTTATTCATATTTATATAGATTTTTTGCTTTAAAAAACTAAACTAATTACGTGTTTACTTTTTTAATATCCCATTTTGCTGTTTCGGATTATTTTACTAAAGTAAGTAAAGCTTCATTATTTTTCAAAACTGTTTTTGTTTCTTTGTTTTTCGATATTTCGTCAATATTATTTAGTAAGAGTGTTTAGCAGAAAAGCCAACAAACTACCCGAAAAAAATAAATATACAAGAAATAAATTTTACCATAGTCAATAAAATTTCAGCCCATGTTTTTTTTTGTTTTGAAATAGTTTTTAATGGTCTTTACTTGAAAAAATTTCAGCGAACCGAAATTAAAACGAAATTTGAGGCGATAACTACTTGAATGAATTTTTATATAAACTACACATGCCATAATCGAATATTCCCCAAGCACAAAATAACGGAAAACATTAAAATACGTTTATAAATATTCCTTACGTTGACGGAACTCTCTTAAATTATTCACACAGAATACTCAAATGCCCCTCCTTCAAACTGAAAACGGGACTCTCCATTACTAAGTCGCTGCCATTTGGATTTTTTTAAAAACGGTTCGTGAATTTAGAAATAAAATACAAACTACTTAAAAATATAAACCAATGAACTTTTCTACCATAAAAGTAACTTTATAATATATACAGGAATCTACCGATGTAGATTCCTGTATATATTATACAAAAAATTATATTGCTCTTATTTCGAGAAAGGTTTTTCCCTAATAATAGAGCACTGTATGGGATTTCTTTTTCTACAAAAAAGTGCAAGTATATATATATATATATATATATATATTGTATATGTATGTATCTCATTGCTATTAAATACCGTTCTGTGAATGCTGCGCTTTAGGCAGAATTTTCCACAAAAGTAATGAACTATTAAGTGTTAAAAACGCTATAAGAGATTAGAGGTATACAGTGAGGGAGACAAAGAGAGAGAGAGAGAGAGAGAGAGAGAGAGAGAGAGAGAGAGAGAGAGAAAGAGAGAGAGAGAGGCAAAAAGAGAGAGAGAGGCGGATATTATGATAGAGTGAGGGCGGGAAGAGAATATTGATTGTAAAATGATAATTAACGATGTAGATGAGGACAGTTTGCTTGACTGGCATTTATTCACAGTTTTGCCGCTTTAAATGTCATCAAGGTCAAATGCTGATGTCTAGACAGACGAATAATATCAACCAACATAGAAAGGAACTTTCACGTTTAATAGAAAATGTAGAAGCATTAAATTCCGTGTTGGAATATACATATAAAAAGTTCTTGTACAAAAAGTAATAAATGCAATCTCTTTTAATGTAGATATAAACACAAAATAGACAAACATATAAAATCTAGATTTTGAGTGAATGCTTATTTGAAATAATATTATGCAGGCATAAGATCATGTAAAACATGAGCTAACAATGTGACGCTAGTTTTAAACAAGTGTTTTATCAAGGGAGATAACTAAGAACTCAATTTTCGCTAATTGCCTTTGAAATGCGTAAAAAATAAATCGAAATATTAAATTTCCAGTAAAACCAATAATATTAATTGCCCACAGTAGCGAATATATCCCAAAAATTTGCAAAATAGCATGAGGCGAAAAATCCATTATAGAAAACACCGTTTTGGGTATTAATTAGCAGAAATTGAACTTTCAGTTATCTCCCTAGAAAAAAATCGATGGTTATAACTAATGCCGCAATGTAGTCGATTGTTCAGATTTCACACGTTTTATAGGTGTGGTTTATATATATATATATATATATATATATATATATATATATATATATATATATATATATATATATCATCCTTTCGGGAATCATCAGTGCAGAGTGTTACGCTTAAGAATGCACGGCAGATTCGAACCCGGCAACAAAGCCATCTCTGAATTCAGAACCGAATCCATTTTGACACCGTTAACCACGAGAAATATTGGTGAAATTCATACATTTATTTTTCAATGTTTTGAAGGTATGTCAGGGTGATCTAATAATTATATGATGATCTGCACATGCGAGCTAAATTAACCGACTTAATTTTAACTGAAAGTGCTCAACGATAAGAAATGATCTTCTTAAAAGTGCTGACATAATATATATATATATATATATATATATATATATATATGTATATATATATATATTTTTAAGAAAGTGAGAGATTATATAATTATGTCCACAGCCAAACAATGTCGCTCCGTAAGAGCCATGGCAGCCAACAAACCAGAAGTCCAAGACTCGAGTTTCGCTCTCATTTGGGCTCACCAGTAAGATATATCCGACCACGGATTCGAAACCCGAGCCTCTTGCATTCCACTGTGGAATAGACATACTTCGTCTCGACAAGGAATGCAGTCATCCAACAAGCTACCGACTCCCAGAGTAAGAAATTTTCAACTCGTCAGGAAGATGCCATCCAGCAACGCTAAGCTATCGAGCAATCAGTGATAGAATTTTCAGAATATGAAAGAATATATAATTATTTCCATAGCCAAACAACCTCGCAACCAACGAGAGCTATGACAACCAACGAACCGGAAGTCCAAGAATCGAGTTTTGCCCTCATTTGGACTCATCAGTTTGACATATCCGAAGCCAAGTTCGAACCCCGAGCCTCTTGCACGCGAGGCAAGAACTCTGCCAACTGAGCAAACGCCCCACACACGATGAAAATTCCTACTTGCGAGACGTCGGCTTGTTGCTATTAGCTGGTTGGATGACCGCGTTCCTTGTCGAGGCGAAGTAGGTATATTCCACAGTCGGATTTCGGGGCGCTTTGCTTTATCTTTGTTAGTTAATAGACTTTTGGTGTGCGAGCGTTTGCTCAGTTAGCAGAGAGCTTGCCTCGCATGCAAGAGGCTCTGATATGTCTAAGTGATGAGACAAAATGAGGAGCGAATCACGAGTCTGTGAATCCCGGTTTGTTGACTGTCATGGCTCCTGTTTACTACGACGTTCTTTGGCTCTGAATATATATATATATATATATATATATATATATATATATATATATATATATATATATATATATAGTAATAAGCATAAGCCTGACGAATCCTATAGTGGATGAAACGCCGAATATTCAGTGTAGCTTAATCGCCATATATATTTTATAAATTGCTAACTGGCTCTACCTACGTATTAAGCACTTTGAAGTAAATACTTAAAGTGTACACATAAATCTATCTTTTCGTATATTAATTTTATGTGAGTAAATTAAGTAGTTATATATATATATATATATATATATATATATATATATATATATATATATACAATCATGAAGTGAAGATGGAAATTAAAGTGTAAAAATAAAATCCACGTTTAAAATAAAATTAACTGGGATAAACGAATAAAAAGGGGGAAAAGAAAATAGAGGGAGTCAGCTGACCGGTTTCGCCCTCGCTTTATCAAAGCTGTATCGAGGGATTTGAGTAAAAAAAAGGAGGAAAGATACGAATCGGAATCGAGATTATGCACATATAACGTTGCGTTATGTATGGGGGGACGCACTAACGTTATATTGCTCGAAGATCCTAGATACTAGGCACTCCTTCTACTTGTAGAGGGAAGGTCTTCTCAACCGAACGTGAACAGTCTCCAAGATCTTTAACTAAAACAATGAGTGAAGGCAACTCAAGATTGTAAAATAAATCGTGCTTAAGTTCGCTGCACAAGAGGGGATTTTTATATTTTTTCACCCCGTTAATTGTTATTTTAAACGTGGATGTTATTTTAACACTTTAATTATGAATTTTCGTCTTCTCTTCCTGATAGCATTATATACATTTGTATCCCTCAAAGAATCATGATATATATATATATATATATATATATATATATATATATATATATATATACATATTCATGTCTAATTTAAAGACAGTTATAATGTATTGCTACTTTTATTGAGGCTAGTCTAGGATCTATGTAAATCAAAGGATCGAACAAATATTTTGTTCATATTGAGGATCTCTTACAACTCAATCACTGATAGACGCTCATAAATATATCTAGAATGTGATTATACAACTATTAACCCCCCCACATAGTGTTTCATATTATTATTTACAAACAAAGATATTTCCATTACGCTAAGCTGTAGCGGGTGATATCATTTAACCATAATTTTCAACCCGAGAATCCGGATTTGCTCAGCTAGGAAACACACGATGATAGTTAACAAAATGTGTGTATTAAATTTCACTAAGGGCATTCAACAGCATAAGAAATCTCTCCGCCATAACCAGGCGAGGATTATAATGACTTTTCAAGATCAAGGCTTGATAACCAACGCTTTTTAGAATTAAAGTGGTTTTAGCAACACGGAAGTAGAGAGTGTGAGCCACCTGATATATAGTTGTAAAATACTGCTTGGTGTTTCTTACTATGAAATGCGCCACAATGGAGTGTGTAAATATATCGTAGGACGCATCTATATGTTGAATATTGAATGCAGCAACAAACCATGGGTGCATACGCTAAAAAGAACATTTTTGAGTAAATAATACACCATTCACTATAGTTATATAATTGCTACTACTACATACCTAAAAAGTTGTTGTGCGGATTCAAGCATGGAAAGAGATTAACTCTTTCTAACTGTATAAATATACCGAGAGTCGTAGCTCTAGGCCTGGTCGTAGTTACCATTAGATAAGATTCCAACTTTGGCAATCAGTCCGGCAGAAACTGGGCCGTTGTCATAGCTATTTTGCTGTCGAACTGAGGCAAGATGTTTCGTGTATCCTTACTATGTCAACTATCATAGACTTTGCCTCCCGACTGTCGGAACGAGAAAGTTTAACGCTTGTTCTCTTAGGCGCCCTCGTCATGGAAAGCCGACACTGCTACTGAGGGCTGAGTTTGCCTATTAAACCGCTTATCCGTTTCAGAATTTGTATCATATCTTCTCGTGATAGGAAAATGATAAATATGTGCCTGTCTACTCAGTAGTACGGAGTCTTGCCGGTATATGCAACGGCTGTTGCTCTTTGTATATTCTTTTATCTTTCAATACAAATTTCCTTTCTCTGACGCACGTCCGTGCACGTGTTTTTTGTGAACCTTCAAGGCCACACCGACTCAGTGACAAGAGATTCGAATTCATAAAAATATGGCTATAGCGATTAGGAGAACGACGATGAATCTGAATTTAAAATACACCAGTGTGCCAAAACAAATTGTTGACAAACACTCGATTTCTGAAAAAAGATCCTATAATAATTTAGCGAAGAATAATTAAAATTTAAAAAAAGATTACCAGCAAAAATATTTGCTTTAATAAAAAAAAGAAAAGGATAAAAATATACCAGTTATTAAACACCGAATCCATTGGAAGACGAAGTAGCATTCCCAACGAATACTGTTTCAATTGGAAAATACCACAAAAGTCTTTATCAACTAACAGCGAAATTAAAGAAAAAAGTCGTTTCGTTGGGCACCGAGAAAAATAGCATAGATATTTTACAGTTAAAACTAAAGAAAATGAAATAGAAAATACGTTTGTTTTTTGTAATAACCTATTTTTTTCACCCAGAGAAAAAATGGAAACAGTTTAGGTACAGCGTTACACTGAAATTCGTAATATTGTTACTGAGTATGTAATTTTCGGATGTGAAAGAAAAGGTCTACGATATGGATAACTTTAAGGATGTTATTTTAAGGATGTTCCAACTGAAACAGAAAATCAAGGAAAAACTGTCCCAGTAACAGTATGACATCCTAAAAAAACAGGACAAATAACACTGAAAATGAAAGAGAGAGAGAGAAGGAAAGAGAGAGAGAGAGAGAGATGTTCCCACTGCGACAATAACTGCAAAAACAACAGCTTAAAATGGAATAACGTATACAAAAAAATCATGAATTATTTCTCCAAAGCTTAACCAATAAACCTAACACAAACAGTAACACAGCGTTGTCACAAAACACAATGAGGATGTTTACAGGTGTTCATTATCAAAACCAAACGTTAAACTCATTCTTTTGGAAGAAAGAAACTCTTTTAAACTTCGACTGGTAAGAATTGTCCTAACGCGATAAAAGTTCCTCTACGTCTACTAAAGCTAAGAACTGATTAACACTGTAGGCTGGTAAACTACATTTTATTATTAAAACATTAGGATCTGAAATTCACCAATGAATTTCAGAATTTTCCATCCCCAAACACCTCTGGTTCATAATATATTGCAACTTTTTTAATTTCGAAATGCGAGACTACGAAGATTATTTCATATTCTGGTCGGTTGTAAGCAAGGGATGTAATTACTTTAGAGCAGCAGAATTCACTAACTCCACATAGTTTCAATCCATGTGGAAAGTACTTTAAATATTTAAATTGTTTATACTATTATTGTAACACATTGTTTGTACTATCATTGTAAAATATGAGATGAAAATAGTAGCCAAAGTCTACAATTTTAATCTCATGTGTTATACCTGCAACTTTTTGGCAAACAACATCTGCCCTTCTCCGTGTACGTTTTTTTTTTAAATTAATTAATATTTATGTGAAACTCGTAAATCTCTAAGGAATTTTACATTAGATTCTTTTAGTTAGTTCACAAGTGTATCTTGCTTTCCTTTCATCAGATATAACCAGGTAAAAGTCTTAAATACAAACTTCCATCTTTTTATCTTCAACGCTCTGGTCTGCATCTAATCTCAATTATGGAGGAAGCATATTTTGACAAGATTCTTCATCACTGATCTGAAATGAAGCACATACATCAAATCCAAGGCTGTCGAAAAAACAATAATTGGAACATTCTGCCGTTCCCGTAGATATCTAACTGAGGATGCAACCCTCTACATGTATAAAAGCTTAGTGTGTCCTAGGATAGAGTTCTGTTGCCTTATCTATGATAGAAATGTTTAGTGCTCTCTATCCTGCCTTTGCATAGTTCGAAATCGGCTTCAAGACCTGGGTGATTATACATTTTTCTTTTCCCGGCAACTTCTTTCCTAGAGCAGACACATTTCTAGCATGTCTTTTTATAGCAACGGCTAGTTTGTGCTCAAATCTATACCCCCCCTTACCGAACTTTCACAAAATCATTCGTTTATCTAAAACAACTATTAATACTTTCTCCTACTCTCTATCTCTGCCTTAATCTAAACGTGGATTTCTAGAACTGCCTGGCTGTGGAACTCTGATCAGCTGGCCTTCTTTCCAACTCACTACTATATGGTTGTCTTCAAATTACATATAAACAAGTTCTTGATGTAGCGTCCCCTTAAATAATCAAATCATACAAACTCCCTACTACTAACGATTACCACGCTGTTGTCCTGATGAGTTCTGACTAGAACAATATCGGGGAACCAATGTCAACAATAGAATCTTCAAATTCATGTGCGATGATGATGATGATGATGATGATGATGATGATGATGATGATGATGATGATGATGATGATGGTGATGATGATGAGATCCCAGTAAGTTTCTACAACAGTTATTCTCCTTTACTTATATTTACGCATACATGTATAATAAAATATACACATGTGCTTCCCTCAGGAACACAGATTCTGTTCGTCTGATAATGCATAAATTCGGACATCGATATTCAAAAATAGTTTTCGTTTGAGAAACACTCACAAAAAGAAAAAAAAATGGAGATGGATTACTTTCTCATGCGTTTGAAATAAAAATAAACAGACAGACACATAGACGAATAACTCGTCTCTCTACATCTAGTTACCTTATGCGCACTCACTGCAACTCTCCATTGAAGCAGCGGCACGGACACATCTTTTCGCCTTGAAATCTGTGCAGCTAAAATCTAAAACTGTCCACGACCTGAAATACCTTTGTTGTATCGACTTTCTCTTTTTGATCACCCGTTGCCCTTTAAATTGTCACTAAAATTTCCACTTCAAGCACAATCCTCTTTATTAGTCTTGCGATTGTTTACGACAGTTATAGATATTTAACAGATAATCTTGAGGTTACGGACAGTCTTGAGTTTCCGACAGTAAGAGACAGTGTACGAAAAGTCTCGAGTTCATAACAGTTGTAAGCAGTTGCGGTTCGGAGCTCACTTGAGATCGGAAAGATTTTAGTTCAATCCGGAGAGAGTAGACCGGGCCGAGAAGAAAATCGCCGGTAACCAACTCCGAGATCGTCTGGCGTTAATTTGTCTACACAACCTAACTGTATCACACACACACACACGATTGAGCGTACACACACACACACACATATATATTTATTTACATCATCTTATTTACATCACGTACTTGCGTTATATTATTTTATTGTAGCGCGACAACAGAAAGAATAATATGTTTGCATTGCCATATTTATTCTTTTACAATCTATGCGGTCGGTGTTGGTTGCACAATGTTTATTGTCTCATCATTATTTTCTTTTATCTACTCTGTCTCCGCATCAACTTAAAACTACGTATAGCAGGAAAACCAAAGTTAACGGCATTGAATGATGCCAACGAATGTCTAACATTCCCATATTTTTATTGTTATCGTGATTGGTGTAATCGACCATTATTTAATAAATTTGATTGTCTGAACTAGTTTGACATCCATCGCAGTGAACTAGACGAATCTTTACGTGCCTCCCCACGACACATTGTAGTCTACATTACACTGTGTTGAACCTACTGCTGATTTTACAAAAATATTTTCATATATGACGGCTTGAATTCAAGTTTCAAATACAAAATGTCCATATGCTTGTTATTTCCGTTTGTCAGGTGGTAATAAGTTGATTTAGAATTAAAATAAAAAAAAGTTAAGAATCATGGTTCAATTGTGCTTTAAACAGAAAAATATTTCGAACACGCCGTTGTCATATCAGAGACCAATTCTTGATTCTATATGCCGGTTCTTTTGTGGGAATAAACTTCCTAAATGCACTTTTTATAGCAGGTTGTATAATGTGTTAAATTTGGTCAATATCCCCTGTTCCCTCCTCCAGTGGATTCTTTCAATTATCACTACGTATCGAAGATATTTTGATAGAACGCCTACCGGAGAACACTGCCATATACATAAAGAACATTTGTGTGTAATTGAATAAAAATCGGCAAAACCGTTGCGGAGTTTACATGGAACACTCACTCTCTCTCTCTCTCTCTCTCTCTCTCTCTCTCACACACACACACACACGCACACGCACACTCACACACACAAAGTTTCTTTTAGATAATAGTTTAGATGATCATGTTTAGTAGATCGAGACTGTTGAGGCATTAGCATTTGTCATGAACAAGAAAGAAATGTTTGCTTAAATGATTGTTAAAAAGCATGGCTCATATAACACTTTGCTAAAAAGAGGGTCAGTGTCGAAGTTTGGAATATGTCTTACGGTTCTGAATACTTTAGAATAATTAATGAATTGGAATAATTTGATGCCTATGTTTAATGATGTGCAATAACTAATGCACCTGTTTTCATCAGTTTCAGATCAAAAAAGGTGAATATTTGATGAATAATAAAGACGACCACTTAATTATCAGTTTCTAGGCAAGATTACCCACGAACTCACAATTCATGTTCTTGGTTTGAAGATATAAACCGACGTTGAAATTCGTGGAAACGTCGTCGCGCATATTAATGCGACGTTACACGCATTACACACAGCGTTAGTTGTGACAGCAGGACCAGTGTCTTCCGCAAATTGATTTTTTTTTTACATGGTAGTCACCACTTATCAAGGCCCGGAAGCCACTCAGGGATAAGGGTTATTATGTGTACAGTAGTCAATGGGATAATATCGTAGTAATTATTTGTAATGGAGATTTGATAAAGTGCCTTACTTAAGGGGGTGCTTTATCAGGAATTTTTTTATGTTGGACTTGAAGACATCCAAGTTGTAGTCAGGTTGGACACAGGAAAACGGAAGAAAGTTACATAGGCGTGCACTTCCAAGAAAGAAGCTCCATGAAATGTACGTTTTGATTTATGCACAGATAAAAAATTGGGAAATTATTGACAGTGATTTTAGCTAGACGAGGGGGGATCAAGGATTGGAGCTCAGACGAGCACTTGCCATGGAAATAACGATAAAACAAAGACAGGCTCGCAACATCTCTTCTGTGGGAGAGAGGTTGCAGGGAAGAGAAAAGGGTGTCCCCCACGAAACCATGAAGTCTATTTTGTACTCTGTCCAGGCAGGATATGCTGTTTTTAGCACCTCCCTCCCTAATTTGGCATCAGTACTCCATCCTTTGACGTACTTGGCTTTTATATAGATAGAGAATTGCATCAGCAGTGAGATATCTTCTGGAGCGGTAGAAGGATCCTACCATTTTTCCAGCGACCTAGGCAACAGACTTGATGCACGTGTTCCATTTCACGTCAGGAGTAATTTCCATCGAACTATTAAGAAATCCGTTGCTTGTACAGCTTTCGGTGTGTGCCGTTGAAGAGAAAGCCTGATCAAAGATTTGCTGGCATGGGGTCAATGATACAGGACAAAAAACAAAAAAAAAGAACAAACAAACAAAAACAAAAACAAAATGAAGGACGACTAAGACACTTCGGCTAAGTATTTAAGGACGACAGCAAGTCGAAGAAATTGGATTTACATTAGAATTAAGCTAGCACCAACCGTGAAAATGAAACGATTCATGCCCAATGTAAAACTAGCCTTCAACTCCACTAAGACTGTGATGATCTCAAGTAGAGATAGAAATGCATTTGTATCGACTATCTCAAAGAAAAAAAAGAACACGAGCATTATTAAAAATCTTAATATTCAGCAACACTTCAAAAGCCAGCCATGTCAACTATATTTCTGAGAATATTATTTTGTACACGTAGTGCAATGGAGTAAAGCGTGTCTAGTCAATTTTATTCATCAAAAAACAAGAGTCTTATTTTAACTACTAAAGTTTGATCCTTAGAGTGCCAGAATGAAATCGATTAGCTCTTCTCTCAAGGAAGCAATTTGCTTTTAAAAAGGTTCTGGCACTGAACTTTTCTCCTACTATGACATGGAAGACGTGCATCAGATCTGTGTCCAAAGTTCATGGAAATACAGTTAAATTATTCTGCTGTTGCTGCAGCAGGTATCCAACTCCTGATGTAATTCCATACTTTTATGAGAGACTAATACCTCCAAAGATATATTACTGTTACAAAATTTAAGGAGAAGCAGCTCAGAGTATCCTTTCCTGCCTTGAGCTCTTTTAAATGATCTTGAAAATCTAATAAGCAATTTCTTTTTCTCCTTATTACAATCTATTTCTCGCAGAAAAGACGTTGCTAGTCTATCTCTGTACTTTAATTATTTTTCTAGCAAGTGATCCGGACTTCGCCTGCAAAACATTCACAACAAACTCTCGTCTTGTTACATCCACTATCAACAATTTCCCCTTGTTTATATCTCTGAATTAAATAAAAGAACATTTAGTGAACAAAGATTATTTCCTCGTATTGTTAGCCCGAGGTACGCTAGACTAAGTGCTTAACTTACAACTTACTACGACATGGTCATTTTCAAGTCCAATGTAAACAAGTTATGTTGTTCTCTGTAATAATTAAATTCTGATCCAATTTTTATCACTGCCGAAAATTTTAGTTATCTCACCAATCACCTGACCTTTATGAACCTTTATGCTCAAGTGGCCTTCGGGTCTTTATAAAAGGTGGCTACTTGTACAAATATAAACTTGTTACAATATTGATTATAAAGACGGAATGTTTGTTGTAAAAAATAGTCGAATAAAAAACTACGTTTCTAAAATGAAAGTGTCTCTACGAAATTAAAACACATACCCGGTGGAAATAGAGAAACCATATTTCATAACATATTATGTTATTTGCATTATTTATTATAAAACTGAAATGATAAAAAAAATCGTTTAAATATTCTTTTAAAATATTTTTTTAACTGAGAAAAGAAAATGCTGCATAGCTTTTATAAAAAAAAAGGAAGAAGCGATAAACACGTCACGTATGTCGAAATTAGGTTTTCTTTTTCCCGCGGCTTTAAATATATGAAGGGCGACTTTAAATAGTTTAATTATTTTGAGTTATTTTATCGGCGTATCACAAACAGTCGGACGTACACATACAAACATGCGTTAAAAGAATGGCTTGGATAGACAGTAATAGATAAAATCGAGGGAGAGAGAGACAGACAGAGACAGAAAGACAGAGAGAGAGAGAGAGAAAGAGAGAGAGAAAGAAAGGGGACGAGACAGTAAACAGAGAGAAGTTTGAGATGGTGTAGAGATACGGCAACGCACTGACAAATTGCACGGACTAACACAAACTCCCACTCACCCACAAACACGCACACGCACGCACACACACATGCGCGCACACACACAAACATATATATATATATATATATATATATATATATATATATATATATATATATATATACTTTTGCATTATAAGGTATAATCAAGTAAATAATAACAATACAAGAATACAGTTTGAATATTTTTAGTATTGATACGTCATCAGCAGCAGACCTGCTGTTTTGACAACATCGGCGACCACGGCTCTCAAAATTGAAAAGCTACAATAATCCGAAGAAGAAAGTAAAGACGGAAGTTAAGGACATTTGAGCACAAATGCTTAGTATTTATCTAATAAAATAAAACAGACATTAGCGCATGCAAAAGGTTATCCCTTCCATTCATGGTAGAGTTTATCTCTTACCAAAATAAGATAGATAAACATCAAACTTCAAAACAAAAAGCAACGAGATTTATATTTAACTTGTGTCTGATATCGCATATTGTAGGCTATATATTAATAAAATATTTATTCATTGTGTAAAACTTAAAATAGGGTGAATTTACCTGATTATTAGTGCGAGAATTAGCCTAAACCATCGAGTTTATAAATGTAAATGAGCTGCATTATATAAAACAATATTAACCAATTATTACGAATTAAGGATAAAAAAGACGATTTATTCTTTATTTTGTTTTAAACAACTTGGGTGAGGAGGATAAAAAACTCTTATCATAAATTCAGATACCCGCGATATTTGTACAATTTGGAGGCATTATACATTAATAAAGAATCAAATTTTATTTATTTTAATAATAAAATCATACTAGGTATATATATATATATATATATATATATATATATATATATATATATATAACCAATTGTGCTATTAGGTATATAAAAATATATAAACATAAAATTATTCAAAATTAATATAAACATATAATTTATATATACTTATAAATTTGTAGCATTTTTCATATGAATTCATATATATATTAAGCCAACAAGTTTACACCTCAAAGAGGTAAACAAAATTATATTCTTAAGGTTCTACATTAAATTTATTCGTTTATCTCTGAAAATTCAGTTACACACACAGACGAAATTACGAAGAGATCTTAGAAAAAGCACATCATTGTTGTCTATCGAATTGCATTTAAATAAACATTCTTTTATACGTCTGCGCATTAACACGTTTGATTAATGCTAACTTATTGATCGTTTATTATTTCTCTCTTGCAAAGCTTTGTCCATATTTTGTTTTCATGATATAACGGCTTGATTATGTCTGTCTCCGGTCGTTTCCAACCAAACTGTTGTCTCGAAACTTCACGAAACATACAGAAAGTTAATCTAATCTTGATCGGCGTTGAATTTGATAAATATTATTTAAAATTAAAAAAAAATATATATTTTTAGGTTGTAAACTATGACAGGTTTAGTTATGAGTAGTCGGCTATCGGTGGTTTTATGCATTGATTTGAAATTAAAATGTGCACTAATTATTTGAAGAATCTATAATATAAAAGGTTTGTTTCTCTCGTTATTTCATCCGACTTCAGTCGAAGTCGGGAAAAATCAGGGTCCTCTTTCTAGAGGCTTATACCTGCTCTCTAAATGCGATGCATAGATATTCGAATGTTCCATAAAAAGTGTTCTTTACCTCTCAAACTCTGAGTAAGTAAAGAAACCGAGAACATATGTTTTTGTGTGTAAGTCCAGCCAGAGTCGAATGATCTCGCGAGAAGAGGAAGAGGGGTGGATGCTGAGGGAAAGACAGAGTGAGACAAGAACACAGATGTTTATTATAATTAGCTTACACTTTCATCCAAGACAGCGTTACATAACCATGCAAGTTTAACATAAATCCACAACCTTTAATTTTTACGATACATTTTCGCTATAAATTTTCGCGAGGACAGATTTTCATAAATCCTCTACAAATTTCATTCCATGATGTGTAGCAATCGGTAATATCTTATAAAGCCCAATATACACTCGAGGAAAAATTGTTGATAGGCGTATAAGGCGGGCATTAATACAAAATCTCGAACATTGGAGACAATTAATTTATTTTATTGCGGACTATTATCCTCATCTTTCTTAGTTGTTCTTTCACGTTTCGCGAATAGTCCGCAGCAAAATAAATTAATAAGTAATACTCATCTCAATAATTAATTCCAATTAAACAATATATATTGGATACGATCCTTTAAACAGGGAGTATTTTCGTTATATATGATGACGGCGTTACAAGAACAAAGTAGTAGTGGACTTTTATCGATTATATTGTAATCAGCTTACAAACATCCACGTGGTGTTTTATTTCTAGGACAAGTAGTTTTTAGGAAAACCATTAGAAGTTCCGTTCAGTTCCAAAAAACACAGAAAATTGATGTTTGCTGTAAAGTTTTACATAAAGAGTAGATATTAGTACTAGGTCGAGAATCTACTATGAATATTACCACAGCAACCACTCTTTGTAAGGTATGGTGTTAGGTTGTAAAGACGGCTTTTCATCATATTTAAAGTCGCTTTTGTGTACTGTCACTGCAGAAAAGATTGCTCGGAGTGGCACCGCATCAGCCGTGGCAACTGCACTCCATCATAAGGCTTAGCTAACACTTCTTCAAGTACTAAGCAGTTCTCTATATACTAAAACGATATAAAGAATCAAACCATTTTTTTACTATATATTCTACCGAAGGCTGGGCTATGAATTTCTCATATATGGGATTTGTTTACGCTACCAATTGTAAATGATGAAACTACTGTTGATTAGATTTAAAACGGGTGAACCGAGCGCGGAAGCGCGTGTGCAAATAGATGCGTAATGACATTACCAATAAAGAAAACACTATAAAAAAAAAGATGAAAGAGCACGTCAGAGAAAACGATCACGTAAGAGGCGTCACAGCCATAACGCAGTGAGAGAATTAGGAAATAAACGTCGTTGTTACGAGAAAAAAATAACGAAGTTGAAATTATTTCCTATTCTTAGTTTCCTTTTCGACTGGAACTACAACGATTTGCTTTCCTATGCCATATTACAACTATATAACCGGTTTATTAGTGCGTAATTTATTGTACTAACCACCCACCTTGATATATCTGGTAGATTTTTTATGAAATTTTATTATTTACCAGTTGATAATATTTCTAAGATTAGCCTTGTGATAATCCATTGTACATACATTACAGATACTTCAAAAGTGCTTAATACGTAGGTAGAGCTAGTTAGTAATTGCCCATATATTATAAATGCATGCTCATTGGCTGATAGGAAGAGGCGCGGTGGATACTAGAAGCTGATTGGCTAACTAAAATCCTCAACAGAAGAAGACCATATAAAAACAATAAACAACCACAGAATTCGCGCATAAGCCTGACGAATCCTAGAGTGGATGTAACGCCGAATATTCAGTGTAGCTTAATCGCCATATATATTTTATAAATTACTATATATATATATATATATATATATATATATATATATATATATATTCTGTGGCAATATACTTTATTTATATATAATATATATCAAATCTTATTTATAAGCTCAATGTAATTACAGAGCTATATAATGAATGACAAACATCTATGTTCCAAAGTTCATGATGATGACATTTATTCCTTAAATTTCGTTAACATGTATAATTCAAGTATCTGTTTCGTAGCAGAAAATAAATCACTAAATTATAATTTTAATCAGTGAGTCAATTTTGCCCTTAATTATTTTTTCAATCAGTGAAATTATTTTGCCCTTAACTCATCTGATTGAAATAATAATTAAATGATTTCCCGGGTTTAGCACTTGGTAATTTATGCAAAGTTTTTTTTTTTTGTAAATAAACAAATGAATTACTGTATAAAACATTGTTAGATATCATTGCCAACGGTTCTTATCCATCTGACGATAATCCTAACAGTAAAAATTAATGATGCACCGCTAAATGTTTTGGGTTCGATTCTAGCTGGTTGATAGCACCCGTCATTTTTAGTAGCGTGCAAGCGACTCTATAGATAATTCCGTCGGTCGGTCGGTCGGTTGGTCGGTCTGTCCGTAACACTTTTGTGCTTGACCTTTTTTGTTAAGATTAAAGGTCAGTTGTTAATAGGTGTTGTTCTTAGCTTTTTAAGTTTTTCTTGGCCTTTTGGCCAAGATCAAAGTGTAGTATTTGTTCCGGCAGATACTGCAAGCAAAGACCACATGTGGGGTTGCCCCCACATACAAGACCATTGCTCTTGTAGCAATCAATTATTGGTCAATGAAGGGGCAACCCTTCATACCAATTGTCACTATTTAGCTCCCCTACTCCCCGCGGAGCTGCTCCCCAATGCCCCTGCACTCTCCACATTAAATAACGGCCTTGTGCCTAATTTGCTCAGTGGGGAAGCAAATAAATACCAACCCCACATATAAGACCTTGGTCAATGTAGGGGCAACCCTTCCTCCGAATTGTCACTATCCAGTTCCCCTACTCACCGGGGAGTTGGTCACCATTTCCCCTTCAATTCTCACATTAAAAATCGGCCTTGTGCTTAATTTGCTCGGTGGGTGAGCAAATAAATACTCTTTTCTTGGCCTTTTGGCCAAGACCAAAGTGTAGTATCTGTTCTTACTACTTGCTGTTCTATTTGTGATGTAAAGTGGTGGATCACTTTTCTGTATTTATTTAATTTTTAATGATAACCCTCTTTACAAACAACCAGTCTAAAAGATATTCAAGTCATTCTCCAGATCGTTCAAGTGGTTTCTGAAGAATTCTAGTTATTTTTAAAGCAATCAAGACATTCTTAAAGTCATTCAATTCATCCTTAAGTTAATTAAAGTCATTTATTTTTTATTTTTTAAGTCATTTCAGTCCCTTTTTCGGTCAATTTAGTTTATCTTTAAGAATTTCATGTCAATTCTACATTCACGGATTTATTCATTACACGAGAGCATGCGACTAATGGCTATCGGCCTTGTTTTTAAAGTCCTTTTGAAATCACTGCTATATATTAGACACAATATGATAATCAATATGTTTTTTCCTCAATAATAATCAATACGAAATAAATTGAATTTATCTATATATCTATAAATGTGAACGTGTCTGTGTGTCTGTGTAGATTTCCCTACGCAATAACGCTGCCAATGTTCAGTTTACAGACTCGAAATTTGAGATACAAGATATTGAGATTTGGGAAAATTATTGTAATCCGTTAAGTTAGATCCATGTCCAAGGAAGCTATACCTAAAATTTCAATAGTTTATACACAAAATTAACGTAGGAGTTTGGTACAGTTCGCAAAGGTCAAATCGTTGAACTTTAACACCGAAACAGCCAAATTTCTGACCGAAAACGGATTACAAAGATTTTCCAAAATCTCCATACATTGTATATCAACTTTCGAATCTGTAGACTAAAAATTGACAGAGTCATTGCGTAGAGAAATGTACACAGACACACACACATTCACTTATATATATATATATATATATATATATATATATATATATATATATATATATATATATATATATATATATATATATATAGTAATCCTCATACAGTACTGTTTCGCTGTTTCGCAGCTTATCAGGGCGGCCAGGATCGAAACCCGATCACCCAAACGAGAATCGAAGCTTCTAACCGTTGCACTATACATCTACAGCTATGCGGGCAGTGAATGAACAATTCTGACATTGTCAAAAGTACCTAAGCTCAATTTGTTTACACAAAGAGCATCGCTTCATACGTTAATGGTAATTAGTATATCACTTCCAAAATGCTCAACCGTAGATAGGGAGTATTATAGTAATCCACATACATTTTCACAGCTCATAAGACAAGCAACTACCTTAAGCCAGGATCGAAAACTGATTACCCAAACGACAGTCGGACCTACTACCCGTTGTGCTATACGGCTACTGCTATGCGGGCAGTGAATCAACAATGTTTTGACATTGTCCAAAGTTTCTAAGCTCAGTTTGTTTACAGAAAGCCCATCGCTTCATACGCTATTGATGACTTGTATGTCACATCATAAATGCTAAAACTAAGATAGGAAGCATTATATATATATATATATATATATATATATATATATATATATATATATATATATATATATATAATATTGGATATAAAGATTGATAATTGTAAATTATTAATCAGTTTCAAAAGGAAAAAACAAACAAAATCAAACTGATTCATAATTCACAATTATCAATCTTTATACGCAATATTGATATAGCTCTATTATAAATATACCCATTGAGCTTATTATGTATCTACAGTAGTATGGGCACTGCTCTTTTATAGTATTAATTCATTCAGATAAACTTTGCTCTTTAGAGTCCAGGCCTAATTTCTTATACAATATATATATATATATATATATATATATATATATATATATATATATATATGTGTGTGTGTGTGTGTGCGTGTCTGTGTGTGTGTGTGTGTGTGTGCGCGTGTGTGTGTTCGGCGTCGCGTCACCCGTTAAAATAATATGTTCACATGGTAAATAATTATTACATGATTTTCTTTTTTCTGTTTCGTGTAAAATATTCGCAGTTTTGCAGACTGTTGACCAAGTCAAGCAGACTCTATTTTTTGTTGCTTTTTAATTGGACGAAAATTAAGTCGGTGAGAATGACATGAATCAATATTCATGAAAGCTTTTTTATCTGCGCAAGGGGAAGAAAAGGGAAAGGTAACTAATTTGAGGAGCGCTGATCCGCATTTGTTGGTAATTGAGACGATTAGGCACGATTGGCTTTACGATCAGTTGGTGTTATATGAATACACGTTTTATCGTTTCGTGGCCGATCACTTAACTGATGACCGAATAGTTTCAGTTTACAATCTCTTGCGACTGAAATAAACTCCTACAAGCAGTAAAAAAAACAACAAAAAAACTCGTATTAACAATTCTGACTTGATCTATGTTTTTGACCTAGATCAAAAGTTGTAAGATGATTTACAAAACGAAAGTTTTTATGTGATATTGGAGACTAACCTTTTTAGAAACGTTAATTTAATATTGTAATACATGGTAAAAAGTTTTTTTTTGAATAAAATCACTTTATAAGTAAGCCCGGTTCGTATTATTTGGATTCTTCTTACCAGTGTTTTCATCTTAATCATCAAGATCTCCATGGATGTAATCTCCAACTATCTAAAGGTGTATCTTGTCGAAGACTTGTCGAACTCAGGCATCTGCACAGAATTTCAGAACCGAACGTTTTTATTTATCTACAAGGGTAGCATGTCCTCGTTCCGTCAGCCAGTGCTAAGTAGAAGTGCTAAGTAATTCTTTATTATATTTTTCGTCGTCGTTTCGTGATAGAAATTTCGACTTACAGCTGAGTTTTACCAACTGCACTACACATAGCGCCTTGGTTCTTTTCGTATAATCCTCATCTCAAAAATTAAGAACTATATGTTCAAGATTTTACTGTTCTCACTATTTCTACAAATTTATTTATATTAGTAAGAGCAGTTTTAAATTAAAGTATTATAATTATGGAATAATTGTGTTATTAAATTATTAAATATATCAACCTGTTATTAGGATAAATATAAGACTACGCATTAAACAGAGAAAATATAATATTCTTATAGCTTTGAGAAACCAATCGATAAAGTGTACAAGAAAACAAAGAAAAATCTAGTGGCTCGAGAGGTCAATCTACTTAAATATTGTAAACATTCGAATCCGGGCCGTTAAACTTTAAACATACTCACGTTGACATACCGGTCCTTATTAAGTAATTGGACTTAAGTGACGTTAAGTCTGTTCAGTACCCGATGGGTGACCATTTGAAAATGGTAGGTGCCATATGTAGGAGTACTTCGACATTTCCCTGCAAAAAAAAAAAAAAAAATTGCGTTGTCATCTCCTCTGACATGATATACAGGCCCTCGTTATGTAACTGAACTTAAGCGACGTTAAGCCTGTTCATCACCTGATAAGTGACACTTTTAAAATACCACGTGACGTATGTATAAGCAGTCTGTTTTGTTTATAAAACTATAACCCAAACTGTGATTATTAAAGAAAATTCTCTATGTGAAAATTCTACTTGACACTGGGCATAGGAATTGAAAAAAAAAAAACTTTCTTCGTTGTAGCACAACAACTTTCTGTTGCGAATCTATGGCAAGGAGAAAGTAATGATTTGAAGTCGAGTACCTTTAATAGTAATAACAATGCAGTGGAGAATGATAGAGAAATATATACACTTTGTTTTATATACTTGGGTGAACGCCTCGCGAGCGCAAGAGTTTATGAGTGTCACTTGGCCGGTGAAACAGCACAATATTATTATTTATAATGTTGGAACTTGGGATGTTATTGTATACTTGAGAGCACGGCTCAACGGACACTTGTCCACTGTACACTTGAAAAAATCTTCTTAAATTCAGGTAGGAAGCTGCCCCGCGGTTCCACAAGCAGGCAGTTCTTAGAGAAAATATCCATGTCGAATTTACGTTTAGGTTTAGTCACATATATATAGTGAAATAAATTACTTGTATTTGCTGTAGCTAGAGGAGTGTATACTGCACATTTTCTACGGAGGGGTCCACAGATAAAAGCTAATTTAGGCACTTGCAATAAAAATAACAGTAGAGCGAAAATAGGTTGGCTACGTATCTTCTATGTGAAAGAAAAAAATACAGCGTCATATTAAAAGCAATCTATATATTCTTTTCACATAAGACGAAATGTACCGATTTCATCTCCTCGTTGGGTCCGTAGTAAAGTGTACTTTTTTTTTTATTTGATATACAATCATTTTCAATATTTCCTATACCGACTAAGGCATCGTATTAAGTTTGTTTTTAGTTGTTTTTGGTTTTCATGTTTTTTTAATGTTTTCACTTATGATCACTGACAGTTTGCAATTTATTTTGACATTACATATCTCATTTGATCCGAAGGGAAAACTATATTTTTCCTGAGAAAGTCATATAAGTATCTGATGATTTGTTAGGTAAATTCATACTATCCAATGAAACACGGGTAGGACGCAGTAATAAAACAATACGAATATGATTTAAGTGAATACTTCTGTAACTTGTTTGGGAATGTTTAAAAAAATAAATATAAACATATATGATGACAGCAAACTCGTTCTTGAGTATTGCCATTACTTAATACACCTCTGGTTCAAAATGAGGCAGACATAAGCGCCTATAGAAAAATGTGTCAGACTACTTCTATGAACCTTCAACATCCTGCACATCTGCTGATGACCGGGTCCAGGCTGTGGCTCCCTGAAAACCTGCGGGACCAGACCTTGGATGTTCTAGAAACTTTATTTCCATTTACTCCTATATCCGCATCACTCCTCATTGAGTGTCCGTTTGCGGTGTGAGGCTACAGCCAGCCTTTTTGTTATTTTGATACGAACTGATGGTAAAATGTGTATTCCATTACATATCAAGTAATTCCTGTGCTTGAAGCTTTTATAGTGAGGAAAAATTTTGCACTGAGACGCACACACTCGCTGAAACAACTGCCACATTGAACTAAAAAGAAGAGCAAGTCAACATCTTCGAATGCAGCAGTTGCCGCAAGTTTTATATCAGAGTTTTCCTTCTCCTAGAGAGGTTGCCTTCACCACGGCTTACGGAGCCCTCTCCGCCCATCATGCCATTTGATTCCTGTCTGGGATATATGTTGCTGGGCACCAGAGCACATTCCACCCACCGGTTGGTCATGCATGCCACAGCTTACAGGGCCTTTTCTCTTTGTCAGGGTTACCTTACCCTTAGTCTTTGGTTAAAAGAACATTGGCTCATATATATATATATATATATATATATATATATATATATATATATATATATATGTGTGTGTGTGTGTGTGTGTGTATATATAGTTATATATACATGTATATATACACATATATACCTATATATATAGATTAAATAAATATATAGATATAATGATGATGATGATGATTACAACGTCTTTTCAGACGAGAGCCACTCCCTCAGTCACTAAAAGTCCATGTGCCCGAAGATGATTTTTTAACCTGCCAGCGACTTGCATACCCTCAAGCAGGCATGACACTTAAAACGTTCACTGGTTTGTATGAAATCAACAGTATCGGAACCTGTATCATCATTGGCTTTCATGTGATGAGCAAAACCTGACTTTTACAACAGAGCCCGATCACACACCTTACAGATCCAGAGATCTCCATGGTTGGACGGCAAGGTGTGGCATTTCCTACATGCTCTCTTAAGCTTCGCTCGGTCTAGTTTGGCTGCTTCACAGTGTTCTGCACCCCTATATATCAGTGCCCTCTACTGCTTGCGGTCACACGCTAGGGATTCCCACCTGTCAACAGGAATATGAAAGCTCACCAGACTCCTTGATGCTATCACGAAAACGTTTTTTGGGCTTGTGCTAGGGTATTTTTCCAAGAATGAGCTCATCATAGAACAAATGTTTTGGCAGTCGATAGTCTTCAAGCCGGATGAGATGAACCGCCCAACGCATCTGGTTCTTAATAACAATGGTAGCAATACTGTTTTTTTTGGCCTTTTTAAGACATATGTATCAAGGAGAAAGCTATCCCACTTAAAACTAAGAATGTGTCTAAGGCAGTGCTGATGGGACCTCTCGAGCAATTCTATATGTGACCGGTATAAGGTCCAAGTTTCAGATGCGTATACTAGGGATGGTACTACACATTCTTGATATATTGAAATTTTAGTTGTCAGAGTTGGATCGCGGTCAGACCAGACTCTATTTTGTAACCTTCCAAAATCATCAGATACCTTGCTGATTTTCTGTCTTATTTCCGCATCAAGAGTGCCATCATTTGATAAGGTACTCCCAAGGTAGACAATTTTTTTTACGACTTCAAGGTGCTTTCCACAGACGAAAATATCAGGTTCCACATATATATCATTAGAGGCGACAGTGTACATGCCTTTAGTTTTCTTAATTCTAACTGTCAGTCCGAAGCAGGTACAAGCATTTGTAAAGAGATCCATCACTAGTTGCATATCTACTGGGGAGTGTGTTACCAGGTCAGCCTCATCAGCATACAATAGTTCCCTAACAAGTCCATCACTAACAAGTGGTTTGGCTAGGAATCGTCTGAGGTTGAACACCTTTCCAGTCGTTCTGAATTTAATATAAACACTCATATCGCAATCGTGCACACCATACCAGAACACAGCAGTCACATAGAGCGAAAACAATGTTGGTGCAGCCAAATCACCCTGCTTCACACCATTATCAATGGGGAATTCTTCCGAAAGCCGACCATTGTAGTTGACGCGACCTTTCATACTACTATGAAATTGCTTGAACTTGTCTGTAAAAGCAGGTGTACAGCCAAATTTTTCCAGCACTTTTCAGAGAGCCTCACGGTTGACTGTCAAACACCTTGGTTAAGTCTACAAACACGTGCCAAAGAGGCATACGCTGCTCAATACATTTTCCCAAGAACGGTCTAACAGAAAACACCATATCCACAGTTCCTCGCCCACCTCTAAAACCAGACTGGGATTCCGGAAGGATATCAGAGCATAATACTTTTCCAATCGGTTTAGCAAGAGCTGTGCAGATATCTTTCCAACCGCACTCAGCAGCGAGATACCTCGATAATATCCTCAATCAGATCTTGTATCCTTTCCTTTGTAAAACATAACCAAGATGGCATCTACCCAATCCTGGGCAACTGGGTCAACCTGCCGTATTGACAACATCAAAGAGTGGACCACACAATGTACATTGACACCACCATGTATCAGCAGCTCAACAGGAATGCCATCCATCCCAGGGACTTTGTCTGAGTTTATCAGTTTAATGCAGTCAACTATTTCCACAAGAGTCGATTCGACATCAAGTTCCCGACAAAAGGAACATTGAAGGATACTTTCTATTGCAGCAACATCAACATTGGATATGAAAAAGATCATGGAAGTGTTCATGCCATCGATGCATGATTTCATAATCATGAAAGTGTTCATGCCATCGATGCATATTTTCATCTGAGGTTTTCAGCAAGTCTTCGCCAGAAGATATTATGCTAAACGACACACACTCCAGCTCTATTGCTGGAATGTGAGAACACTTATTGACAATGGTAAAAGACTAGAACGGAAGACTGCAATTTTGACTAAGGAATTGCAAAGATACAATATAGACATTGCTGCACTCTCTGAGACACGTTTCGCAGGTGAGAATCAACTGGTTGAGCGTGAGTCGGGCTACACGATCTTCTGGCCTGGTGGAGCTGAAAAGGAGAGGTGTGAGGCTGGTGTTGGTTTTGCAGTTAAGAACTCGTTAATTGACAAGATCGAACAGCCAGTAGGCATAAATGACCGTGCAATGACATTGAGAATACTCCTTGCTGCTGTTCGTTACATGAATGTTCTTTCTGTATATGCGCCGACTTTTACTTCGTCTGAAGACGATATTACTTCCGTTTATCATATGCTTGAATCTGTTATCACCGGTTTGCCAAGTTCTGAGAGTTTGGTGGTTCTTGGTGACTTCAATGCACAGTTTGGATCAGATAATGAGATTTGGTCTCCGTTGGGTCCATATTGCATTGGTAGAGTAAATTCAAATGGTATGCTGCTTCTCTATCTCTCCAGGGAACAAAATCTTGTTATCACCAACACATTTTCCTGCCAGAAAAACAAGAGGAGCTGGTTCCATCCCCAATCAAAACATGGTCATTTGCTTGATTGCATACTGTGTAGACGTGGTGATCTTGGGAATTTTTGCAAAGTTAAAGTAATGCGTGGTGCTGACTGTGATACTGAAAATTTAATGGTCAGCGCTAAACTGAACATTACAGTTCGCAAAACAGCCGTTTCAATGGTGTCAAAGTGCCTAAACGTATTGATATTTTCAAATTGAAGGATAAAGTCGTACGAAGTTCCTTGAAATCTGCTTTCAACCAGGTATATTTTTTAGATTGTCATTGGGAGACAGTAAGACATACAATATACCAAAAAAGTTGTGAAGCTCTTGGATTGAAGGCTCCCACACATCGAGATTGGTTTGCTGATAATTTTAATCAAATTAATCCTCAAATTGATAGAAAGCGGAAAGCTTCTTTGAAACTTCTCAACTCTTCACCTCTGAACAAGCCAGCTTTCACTGCCCACTTCTGTTCTGTGTGGAGTGAGGTCCAGTGTTGTGTGCTCCAAATAAAAAAAAACCAAACAAATGGTGGTCTGACCTCTCCAGGGAGATACAGACTCCCTACGATCATAGAGATGTCAAGACATTCTTCACTTTGCTTCATCATGCTTATAGTCCGAAATCCTCTTCAGTAATATAATAAAATATATAGAAAGAGATAAAATATACATATATATAGAGAGAAATAAAAGTCACGAACTCTCTTGACTTTTATCTTCAATGTCTTTATATGAGCATTAACTGCCACTTTTGAAGAAGCCAATCTCTTTTTTCTAAACGAACCCCCCATATCTATCTATATATCTATATACATATACATATACATATATATATGCATATACATATACATATATATATACATATACATATACACGTATATATATACATATACATATACATATATATATACATATACATATACATATACACGTATATATATATACATATACATATATATATACATATACATATACACGTATATATATACAGAGAGAGAGAGAGAGAGAGAGAGAGAGAGAGATGGAGAGAGATGGATAAATTAATAGATAGATAAGTTTACATATATATATATGTATATATATAATGGTGTGTATACATATATAGGCCTTTCTATTTGTGGATATATGTCTATTTTATACTGATATTTAATACATTTTAAAATTAGTCATATTGAGATTATTTTCACACTATAATGCATCAATAATATTACTTCCATTCAACTTAAAAATAGAATGAAATGAAATGCATCTAATTATATTTTGTAAGTCTTCCGATAACGAAAATGAAAATGATCGGAAAAACTGATTCATCCTTTGAGGTTTTTATTCTGTCTTTTTTCATTCACTATTTCTTACTTTTCTTTGATTGTTCATAAATCCAGCGGGAATATATTCTGGCGTGGAATCCACCAACTTAACACCACTTTTGTTCAGTTCTGAAAGTAGACCTGAAAATTGACCGATTTCCTTTCACTCAAATCATTTTTAACCTGTTTCCGTGTAACTACTTCGAAATCCTTTGTTTTCAAGAATGGAAACACAACGTAATAAAAGAGAAAATGAAAGAATGAAAAAGAGAAGAAACATGAAAAACACATCAACATATAATCGTGACCCCTTTCCGCTTAAATCGGTCTTGACCTAGAAAACCACCCTGACCAAATTTTGTTCCGGTCTTCTCTTGCCCATTGTATCGTGTACAACAGCAAAAAGCTGGCCTGCTTTAGGCCGAGACATCCCGATCTCTTTTTCTTTATTTTTCTCCCACGTTGAGAATTATTTTTATTTCCTCGTCTCTCTTCTTCGAATGTATATTGTTTATATTAGAGACATTGATTTTATCTTTGTTTAACAAACACAATGGACGCCGAGTATAACATTTATAAAAAAAATAAACCTTTTCATTTCTTTCACCCTGTAAGAAGTGTATCAGTTTTTGTAATCTTATACGGCTCAATATATATATATATATATATATATATATATATATATATATATATATATATATATATATATATATGTATATTATATATATATATATATATATGTATATTATATATATATATATATATATATATATATATATATATATATATATATATAGCTGTTTAAATGGCCGGCAAATTCCAAGGGGTCCCTTTCTTCAACAGACTCATCAGGAGTAAAGCGTTGATCCTAAAATAAATGAATAAAATAACTCGCTAGAACAGACTTATGGGGAATACGCGTAAATTTTACCGAGAGAGAAGAAAAAATGGTTATGAATACGAATAAATATATACAATAATTTTAAATATATGTACAAGGGTGTAAGAGGAGAGTTAAAATATATCCCCAAATAAGTCTAAATATCTGACGAAATCCTTCTGTTAACAGAGAGACGGCCTGCGTAGGAGAATAGAGACTGACTCCAAAATCTGCAAGTGATTTTGAGAGTCAGCCCGATGCGAAATCCTAAAACACTCCATTTTATACGCATTGGCACAAGTTGAATTTTCATGGAGGTGTTGGCAGATTCCAAGGTGGAAAAAAGTGAATAAGAGCGACAAGAAGCGCTCAATCTTATTTTTACTTGAACATGTTGGTTGATTCGAGTCTGCCAATTTAAGGAGGTTCGACCTATATATTGAGCAGCACACTGACAATTAAATTCATAAACTGAAGGTTACTTTTTGTGATGTAAGATAAACCATCTTTAATAACTAGGGAAAATACAGACTTTACACCAAAGATCAAACAAAAAGCAACGGACGGGAAGATTAAATGATTTGTTTACCCAAGGGATCTTTAAGCTGATGGGGCACTTGTAGAGACCAAAGAACGCAGGAGAATGATATTTTTTAGCTTTATTTTTATAATATAATTAATTAAATTCGCGGATAACAGTTTTGAATGAAAATATCTTTGGCGGTTTCAATTCACGTTCCAATTTAGCAGAAAAACAGCTTTTAAGGGCTCTATACACTAACGTCTGAATAAGTCCAAGTTTCCTGGAAGTAGTCACGTCAGTTTATATATAGGCCGGTAAATGCTTACTAACGATAGAATTTCGTAAGAAAACAACTATTACTGCGTTCAACTAAAACGACCAAGAAATGCAAGGAGAACTGACGTTATCCAGGATTGAATAAGGATCCAAAAATATTCCACTAACCCATTCTTTTCCGTCAGTGAAATCGCCTATATTTCAACGAAATCTATTAATTGCCTGGTCTTGTTAGAAACCATCTGCAGTGTATCAGGAGGAAGCTTTATATGTCTCCCCGAAATGAGTTCCTCCATAATACATTGTAATATACATTGCACTGCAGAGAATCTACTTTGGATTTCATGACGTTATCTGTAAATGATATTTACACTTTAAGGTTAATATGCAAAAGTCAAGTACTATGGTCCAAGTGTTCTCCATACAAAAAAAAATCCATTTCGAACGCAACTCCGCATTATAAAATAAATATAGAACTGACCCTAATGAGATAAATTAATAATTACTAATACATACTAATAAAGTAATATTATGCTACATAGTTCAATACAAATAATAAAATCACATTGTAAGAGACAATATTTAATTTACTCCTCAGTCCAGCACCTCTTTGCAGACAATATTCTTTTTACCCTGTTTCTTTTAAAGGTTCCCTTTTTTACATAACGTTTCATGACTTTTTTCTTCAGTAAAAAACCGCTGCACGCCAAAATTATGAATCTGTTTCTCACACTGTTACAACACTGATCATATATCATTATAATGATATATGAAAACGAGGCTATATCAAGAGGAGGTAACTCTCAGATTTTTGTCCAGAATTACCAATTTTGCCTTTTTTTTTAAGCAGTTTGACCTTCCGAAATTGTATTTGGCCTTTTTCAAAGCATAACATATGAATTAACTAAGCCCCCACAGTTGATTTTATGAAAATATATTTTAGGGATGGGACAATTGGAATATTGTTTCCAATACAATTAACGATTCTGTATTAAATTCCCGATTCTGATTCAATTATCGATTCCGATTCTTTATAAATGTCTAAATATTTCACTATAAAGTTGTTACTTTTCACGATTACCGTAAAAACACATGTAAAATATGCAGATATTTTCTCAAACGTAACGGTACACTTTGAGGGATGATCTATCGATTTAAGTTTTACTAATAGTTTAAAATATATAGATATTCATTATTTTAGTGTTACTATCAGCAGTAGAAATAATTTTCTTTGCAGAAAATCTAATAAAAACAGCCAATTAAAAGAATCGTTTTCGGCATCTAAAATAGGCACACATTTTCAGATTTCGACACTTCCCAAAAGTTCCGATTATTTCAATTCCCGATTGCGACTCCGATTAATCGTCCCAACACTAGTATATTTACATAATCACTCGAATTAATGTTAAATGTACAAAAGTCAAGCACCACGCTTCAATTAAGCTCTAAAGAAACATTTATTTCGAACACGCCCCTATCGTATAAAAATATCTACAGTTAATTTTATAAACTATCTTTTCTGCTTGTGCGATTGTAAAACTTCTCAAAAGCATTTCTTATTTAAGGTTGTGTAAAAGTATTCCCTTTGGTACAGAATTGAACTTCCTTCATTAATCAAGTTTTTTTCAATTATTGATTATTGATACTTATCAGCCCCATTTCAATACTAAACTTACGGAAGACTCCGAGACACATCAAGTAATTTCGTGTCAATTTAAAAAATATATCGACCCATTCGTCTCCGAGTACATACAGAACTCTCTCTCTCTCTCTCTCTCTCTCTCTCTCCCTCTCTCCCTCCCTCTCTCTCTCTCTCACACACACGCACACACATACACACACACACACGCACACAAAGTGCCTTTTTGTGCAGTTCAAGTCTAAAAAATGAATAGAATTTTATGATCGTAAGTTCTACAATAGATAATTTATTACATTATTATTTTTTTTAAATAATACTTTAAATTGCCTGTTGAGTGTTACTAGGTTTTCTTGATATTAGCATACGGGATTTCAAGTAGAGTTCGGCTAGGGGGAATCAGATCAATTTTTTATCGCTATTCCACAAGAAAAATACTAAGAAAATCTGTCTCCGTCTGCGTAATAGTAACTGAATCTAGTTTCAATCAACCGGAGTCAGCTCAAGATCCATTATGAAAATTAAGTACACCGTACAACTACTGTAATCTATGGTTTTCGAATTATATATATATATATATATATATATATATATATATATATATATATATATATATATATATATAGGGTGTCCGTAAAGTTACTATAGAGTTTTATTGTTTTATTGTATTATATTTGTATTAATAGTAAATATTTATTTTTTTTACAGGTTTATTTAATCAAGCATGCCACGCAAGCTAACTTTGGAAGAGCGCAAATTTATTTTGAAGCGATATTGGAAAACAGAAAACGCACAGGAATATTTGTCATAGAAATTGTTTGGCTTAATTGTTACAGTCTTTTCGGATGTAACACGTGTATTTTCTGAGATTTTTATAAACATAAAGGTGTTTTTTCTTTTATTACAAATAAATATTTTAATACAATATTTTACTGTACTGTTAATATATTACAGGGTGTCTGTACAGTAACTTGTAAGACTGCATAGTAACTGTACGGACACCCTGTATATATATATATATATATATATATATATATATATAATTGAAAGTGTCTGTCTGTCTCTGTGTGTGTCTGTGTGTATACATTTCCCTACGCAATAGTTCTGTCAATTTTTAGTCTACAGACGCGAAATTTGATATACAGGGTACTGAGATTTGGTAAAATCGATGTGATCGGTTTTCTGCCAGAAATTTAGCGATTAAGGGGTCAAAGTTCAACGATTTGACCTTTGAGAACTCTACCAAACTCCTCTGATAATTTTGGGTGTACACACTTAAATTTTAGACATATGTTCCTTGGACATGAATCTAACTTAATAACTTGATTTGAACCCTAAACAATAAATTTTAAGGGGTCATAATAGGGGTCAAAGTTTTAAAAATTGACCGCTTTAAAACATTTTTTTTGCTCAACATACACCTCCAAATACCCGGGCAACGCAGGGCTGAAATGCTAATATATCTAGAAAAGTGAAAGCGTCCGTCTGCCTGTCTGTGTGTCTCTGCCTGTACATTTCCCTACGCAATAACTTTGTCAATTTTAAGCCTACAGACTCGACATTTGATACAGAGGGCACTGAGATTTGGGAAAATGGATGTGGTCAGTTTTCGGCCAGAAATTTTGCGCTCAAGGGATCAAAGTTCTACGATTTTGACCTTTGAGAACTCTACTAAACTCTTCCTACAATTTTTTGTTTGATTCCTTGGACATGGATTTAACTTAATAACTTGATTTGAGTCATAAAAATTTTTTTTTAAGGGGTCATAATAGGGGTCAAAGTTAAAAAAAATTGACCGTTTTTTTTTTTTTTGCTCAGCATACACCTCGAAAAACCCGGGCAACGCCGGACACCAATGCTAGTATATATATATGTATATATATATATATATATATATATATATATATATATATATATATATATATGGCATCCCAATTATAGTGTTAAAAAAGCTTTTACCAGAACTTGCTCCCATACTTACGAAACTATTTAAACGCTGCATTAAGGAGAAGTGCTTTCCGACTCCCTGGAAGACCTCATCAGTTTGCCCTGTAATTAAGAATTCAGGTGATAAGTCATCTCCCTCTCAGTACAGACCAATAAGTCTCCTGTGTGTTATGAGTAAGTTGCTGGAATCCATATTAAATAGAGAAATAGTAAACCACCTCAGCAGGAATACCCTTCTTAGTGACACACAATATGGTTTCCGCTCTGCAAGATCTACCGCAGATGTGCTGACGGTTATATCCCACAGGATTAGTGAATCTCTTGACAAAGGCTTCCTTTCTAGGGCAATTGCTCTTGACATATCAAAGGCCTTCGACAAGGTATGGTATAAGGGTCTACTTCACAAGATTTCCAGTTACGGTATAACTGGAAATGTTTTCTCAATCATTAAATCATTTCTCTCCGATAGGCTCATAAGAGTAGTGGTAGATGGACAAAAATCTGAGGCCTGCAATATAAATGCTGGAGTCCCTCAGGGGTCAATCCTGGGCCCAACTCTCTTCCTGATCTACATCAATGACCTCCCTAAACACATACTTAAATCATTCGTTGACATCTATGCTGATGACACGACCATCTACGGCAACACATCAAAGGCTGTAAATGACAAAGTTTTCTCTGATTCTCTCTCCTCTGATCTCGAGCGCGTGGTTCAGTGGGGGAAGATGTGGCTGGTTACCTTTAACGCATCCAAAACCAAACTCCTATCCTTACATCATCAACGCTCTGATCCCCAGCTGGCATCAATTGTGATGGATGGCTCTCGTCTGGGTGAGGCCCCGTGTTTTGACAAGCTTCTGGGTTTGACCTTTACTCCTGATCTGAAATGGAACACGTACATCAAGTCTGTTGCCAAGGTCGCTGGAAAGATGGTGGGATCCTTCTACCGCTCCAGAAGATATCTCACTACTGATGCAATTCTCTATCTATATAAAAGCCAAGTACGTCCAAGGATGGAATACTGTTGCCATATCTGGGCAGGAGCGGCCAAAAACAGCCCATCATGCCTTGACAGAGTACAAAATAGACTTCGTGGCTTAGTGGGGGATGCCCTTTTTTCTACCCTGCAACCACTCTCCCACAGAAGAGGCGTTGCGAGCCTATCCTTGTTTTATCGTTATTTTCATGGCAGGTGCTCGTCTGAACTCCAATTTCTGGTCCCCCTCGCCAATCTTTCACGAAAAACACCCGTCTAGCTGAATCCACTGTGAAAATTTCCCCCACTCTATATCTGTGCCAACATCAAAACGCGGATTCCATGAACAAAGCTTCTTTCTTAGAACTGCACGCCTGTGGAACTCTGTACCGTCTGCCTGCTTCCCTCCGGACTACAACTTGGATGTCTTCAAGTCCAATGTTAACAAATTCCTAATGAACCGCCCCCTTAAGTAAACTCTTCATCAAATCTCCACACTTACGCAATGTACTTGCAATAACCCTCATCCATGAGTGGCTTTCGGACCTTGATAAGTAGTTATCACTGTGTAAAAAAAAAAATATATATATATATGGACTATGAAAGCATCGTGCTAACAAATTGAATTGTTTTAGCTTTTGTTTTATATATAGTTACTGTTTGCTATAGTTACGAAAAAAACCCGGAAAACTTGAACCCTACAAGAGGGTATAGTTATCTACATAAAATAATTTATATTAATTTTTTGTTCAACTAACTTTTAATAAACTCTTAGCTTATATGCTTCATATGTCCTGAACGACGTAACTTTCTTTTAAAGTATTGAAATTAAAGCAACTCATATTTTCGCCATATTAAAAAAACAATACCATTAAATTCAAGGAATAAAATTACATCTAAATTGATGTAGTAAATTTTCAAAATATCTATGTCTATTGTACTACTACTTTTTTGTCATCTGGCGATGAAATAAAGAAGCTTATTCTGCTGGATATGTTTCTTGTTTGTGTTTAATACATCACACTGTAATAACCATTAATAAAGCACACTGTAATACACATAAAAAAATGAGAAAAATGATAGTTGTTATGCAGTGAGAAAAGGAGACGCAGATTTTATTTTGTCTTTACTACTATTAGAATTCATGTCATATTTCGAGTAAAATTAATTCCCCTTGAAATTATAGATGTAGGTTACTTTGGCATAGATCAAACGTTTTTATTTCATTTGAGCCCAAAACAATAAATAGGATCACAATTGGGTTCAAATTTAAAAAAAAAATTAAACTCTGCGGTCTCTACCAAATTAATACGCAAATTTTTGGTGAAAACATTAGAAATTTTACATAAAAGGTATTCACACGTAGGGCTAGCTTTATAATCGCCGAAAATTATTCTCGCCGAAAAATAGATTTGATCTTTGAGGTCACTTTCACACTACTTATTTTAATAAGGTTTAATTTTAGGTTTAAACATTTGAAATTTTACATAAAGTGTATTCAGACATACAACAAGATTTTAATCAGTTCTTTTGCGGAAATGTGTCAGGCAAGTGGTCAAAGATGAAAGAGTTGACGTTTGCATAATCTACCAAACTTCTTCGCCAATTTCGGGTTAAACACTTGAAATTTTGAATGTAGGTTACTTGGACTGGAGTCAAACTGTTTAATATATATATATATATATGTGTGTGTATATATATATGTATATATATATATATATATATATATATGCATATACATATGCACATAACGTTATGAACAACACATAGGGCCCGATCCAAGCTGGGCTTAACTGCTAATATATATATATATATATATATATATATATATATATATATATATATATATATATATATATATATACGAACAACACATAGAGTCCGATCCATAGTAATTTATATAATATATATGGCGATAAAGCTACACTGAATATTCGGCGTTTCATCCACTCTAGCATTCCTCAGATGGATAAAACGCCGAATATTCAGTGTAGCTTAATCGCCATATATATTTTATAAATTACTAACTAGCTCTACCTACGTACTGAGCACTTTTGAAGTAAATACTTAAAGTTTACGCATAAATATATACTTTCGTATATTAATTTTATGTGAGTACATGTATTAGGTATATATATACACACACACACACACACACACACACATATATATATATATATATATATATATATATATATATATATATATATACGCATACATCCAACCTTTTAGGAAACATGTTTCTTAACCGATGAGCACTGCAATATCGGTAGTTGTACTATGAACGAGATCATGACCTACACTCTCATTTTCACTGCAGTTCAACATTTAATATTACATTCAGACATATGGCTTCAAGGCGCAATTCGAATCTCATCATCAGTTGAAACTTTCCTACACTGGTAATTCCGGAAGGATAAACACTAGTGGTGTCTATAGGTATTAAAAGTGATTATTTATTATCTAGCTGCCATCGTGCATGCGTTACTCTAGCTCAGTTTGGTTCAATTAATGTTTTTTTAAATGAATGTTTCGTATGTGCTTCATTTTTTGGGTGTTCCTGTTTATGTACTGAAGAAGAGATATTCTGATTTTCATTATATAACACGCAACATTTAATCCTCTTTTTCAGAAGTAATCCGTGTGTAGATGTAAGTCACAATATTTTCAAAAGTTTCTCTGAGATTTGTTGATGGTGATTGGCAAGTGCTATCCTTTAAATTGAAATGGCATATCCGTTGAAATTACTCTATGCACATTGGCTGATGGCTGTTCTTTCGTAATTTGAGCGCCAATTACACGTCGGGCTGCTTATAATCAACGAGTACCACCACCTAAGTCTTGTATTTTGCTGTGCATTTTAATTAAGAGAATGACAACAACATATGAAAACTCTTGTTGTTTACAAAAGACAAAATGGCAAAATGATGGAGGATTGGCTATACTATAGAACGCGCTACATTCATAAAGTAAGGAAGTGTTTCTAAAAAGTCAGTTTACGTATAATCTGCATTCACCCATCACTGGGGAAATGTGTCTAAAACGAATTATTTAAAAGATTAGGTATTTTTTATTATTATGATGACAAAATATTCCAGCACAAAACGTTTAGTTTGTATATGCATAGACTCACAGACTATGCGCGAGTTCGTTATGTTAGCGAGAGTGCTAATCCGTTTTAATCCTTGAAAATATGTTGCGATATTAAAGAGGGCACGCTTGCCCCTAATTGTAAAGGATGTTTATCGGCACAAGACTTTAGTTTTTAGAGATTTAGATGTAAGCTGGTTGAGAAAAATTACAAAATTAAAATAAATGTACTCATTTTAAATAGAGAGATAACCAGCATATAGTAATTTTAAGTGAAATGAGCACCTGTTTCAAGCAGTAGATCAGCACTTAGATCCGAATGATTTCTCGATATCGGTACGGAAAAAATAGTGTAGGGACATTTGTTTTTCTTTACCTCATAAATACAAATGTGGCAATGTACTTAAAAATAATTTTTCTCTAATTTAGGGGCTGTAATTCTCAATTTAGTAAAAAAACTGACACCAGAAATCGTCCACTCATAAAAATAGCTGCGTTTCCCTCAATAAAACGAAGAATAAGATTTAAAGGCGAGCAATATAAACAAATTGTCCTTTTATTTAATCATATTCACCCTAACTATAAAACCACTACAAAATAACATTAAACAAATTTTATCTAACCATAAACTATATTTTAGTTTTAATTTCAAAGTCAGTTCTTATTAAAGTATAAGAGATGGAACTTCATTCGTTTTACTCCTGAAAGTCAAAAGTATTTATTTTACAAATTTACATTAATTATACATATTCCTAAAAGGCACTCAAATTGAACACTCTCTCCCCTAACAATATAGTCCCTGTCGGTGGGGCATTAGAATACACCGACTGCCTCCCTGCAGAGGGTAAAAGTCTCTCAATGGGGGGTCCTGGATATGACCTTAAACTATATCCAGTGGTGAGGCCCCAGCTTGCGGGCTTTGGGGAGTGTGGATCCACCCTTTGATTACCATTGCTCCCAGGTCCACTCTGACCGGAGTGGTAGTACCTGTTAGGGTTCCAACTATGGGTTAAATAGAAACCGACTTGAAAACAACAAATATATTCTATTAAAAATGTTTTTTTTCAAAATCTTGGATTCGGCATTAAATAACCCGAAAAGGGTTGATATGCCGTAAAACAAAAACAACCAACCAACCCTAACAATATAAAAATACATTTTTATTTTCCTCTCTGCTTATATTAAAATTTTGTTTAGAAGGTAATAATTAAACTCGAATCTAAAATGCTATATCTATCTATCTATCTATCTATCTATCTATCTATCAATATATATATATATATATATATATATATATATATATATATTACATTAGAAAACTGCAAGCATGAAGAGTGATATGGTTTATGGTTAGGCTTAAATATGTAAAAGTAAATGACTAGTTGTTGAAACTGAAAAAGAAAAGGAAAAGATATTCTAATAAAAATATAATAAATAAACTTATAATATTGCAGTATTAAGAAATGATTATAAAATGTTATAATTTAATTTAACGAAAAAAATTCTTAATGCAACAAGATAAGTTATAAATTTATTATATTTTTTACTAGACTCTTTTATGCATTTCTTTTCCAGTTTTAACAACTAGTCCTTTACTTTCCCATGTTTAAGCTTAACCATATAAGTTTTCATTCTCACATTTTCCTATTGTAATCCATGGTTCTAGTAAATTCACTTGTTCTTTGTTCAATTACAGTCTTTTTTCCCCATAAACATAACATACACATATATAATACCAATATACGGCAATCGCCTGCTTCCAATAAAATCACCCAAATTATCTCCCTTTCATGCTTTTATTCCTTCTGTTTCACTTCATACTTTTCTGTTCTCGAAAGCGGTAAATTGGTAGCAGCAGTAGTCGGTGAAGCGACGTGGTTGCTATGGAAATCAGTCACACAAGCGTCGCTCACATCCTTCGCTTCTCACAATTTTAAACACCAGTAAACTCCTCATGTTTTACTAAACAAATATTGAAATTTTTTTTTATCACAATACAACTGAGAAAAGGGTCTATAAACTGTAAGAATTGTTTGAAATTTGATCGAAAAATGAGAGAGCAGTAAAGCTTTGAAGCAGTTCCAAACGACTAAAACTGCAACTTAAGCACATATTAAAACAGTGGCCGGAAAAGTCGTCCGCGGAAAACCCGTAATATGAAAAAGTGTACCCGGAAAACTCGTACCCAGAAAACTCATCCATTTTTGCTAGGAAGGATAACTGGTCCCTTATTAAATCAATATCGATTGTAAACATATTCTATGAGGGTTCTTGAAGAAGATATTTTCATTAAAAGGGAATACGCATCCCATAATATTAAAAAAAAAATTATGTTAAACACTTGTTTCAAAAAATAAACTTGATCACAGAGTCCAGACACGAAAAAGGAAACCATACATTTATCTTTTAAAAAATACTGTAGTTTTAACACTTTTTGTGTTATTACGAAAAAACAAAAAGAAGAAAACGGTATGTATTTTGCGCTGAAATAATAACGATATTATTTCGAAAGCTATTCTTTACATGGGGAAGGGAGGGTTTCGTTTAAAAAGTCATTTTGGGGGCACTTTAGAAGCATGCCGACGGTGGCTACTGTTAGAGGGCGATAACTCCAATTTGTTCCTGGTCAAATAACGCGGCAAATAGGTAACAAACAAGATTTTTTTCCGAACAAAAAAATATTTGAAAACCAAAAACATTATTGTATAAAAATGTATCAATATATAATTGTAAACACATTTATTTAAAAGTCTGCGTAAGAAAAAATCAAGTAAATGCATACCTTTATTTTAATCTTTTCCAGATACATCTGCCTATACTTTTAATGCTAGCTTTATTTATGGTGTCTTTTACATATATTAAAAACCCTTCCCAATACTTTGCTGGTGAGGAAATTTTGTTTGTTAAAAATACTATATGTAAAAATTATTGTCCGTGGCTTAATGTCTACCACAATAAAAACATTGTTTTCCGAAGCGATCGTACAAATTATTGATTTTAGTGTTGTTCCTTCTTGTGAAACGGATTTTTAATTTAATTCTAATTTGAATTTTAAATTATCAATCACATTAATGAATATATATATATATATATGTATATATATATATATATATATATATATATATAAGTGAAAGTGTCTGTCTGTGAACCTGTGTATCTGTGTATCTGTGTGTCTGTGTGTTTACATTTTCCTACGCAATAACTCTATCAATTTTAAGTCTACAGACTCGACATTTGATATACAGTGCAGTGAGATTTGGAAAAATCGATGTGATTGGTTTTCGGCCAGAAATATTGCGATTAAGGGGTAAAAGTTCAACGATTTTACGTTTGAGAATTCTACAAAATTCTTCCTACAATTTTCTTTCTAAACACTTGAAATTTCAGATATAAGTTAATTGGACATAGATCTAACTTTATAACCTTATTTGAGCCCCAAATAATAAATATTAAGGGGTCATAATAGGGGTAAAAAATGTTAAAAAATTGACCACTTTTTTTTTGCTCAAAATACATCTCCAAATACCCGGGCAACACCAGGCACCCATGCTAGTATATATACATATATATATATATATATATATATATATATATATATATATATATATATATATATATATATGGTTGTGTGTGAATGTGTCTGTCTGTCTGTGTACATTTCTCTACACAAGATCTCTGTCAATTTTCAGTCTACAGACTCGAGATTTGAGATACAGGGTATTGAGTTTTGGGAAAATCTTTTAAAGCCTTTTTCGGCCAGACTGTTTAGGGGGTCAGGGTTATACGATTTGACCTTTGAGAACTCTACCAAACTCCTCCGCCAATGCTGGGCCTAAACACTTGAAATTTTAGATATAGTTTCCATGGACATGGACATGGATCTAACTTAATAAATTGATTTTAGCCCATAAACAATAAATGTTAGGGATAAAAGTTTCAAAAATTTGACCTCAAAACAATAAATGTTAAGGGATACCAAGTAGGGAACAAAATTAAAAACATTTGACCTCTGCGGTTTCTACCAAATTACTCAGACAATTTCTGGTCTAAACATTTGAAATTTCACATAAAGGCTATTCAGAGATATGGCAAGCTTCTTAATCAGTTTGGGTCGAAACTTTTAGCTACAAATATATAAATCTATGTATGTATGTTTGCATGTCTGCCTAAAACTTTGGATAGAGGCGACAGATTTTCAAAAGATCAGTATCGTTTTGAAGCTCAACCCGTCAGACGACTAATACCGAAAGTTGGCTAAAAACATTAATTTCTTCATCCTAGGCACTTTTCTACAGGAAGAGGTCGCGTTTTAAGCCATATTTTCGAAAATCATCACCTCTTTTCGATTGCCCAGCCTTACTTTAAACCCAGGTCACTTCCGGTTTGTCGGTGGTCGTAACAGCAAAGACGTCACGTTCTTTTCCTACTTTCCGGTACGAGCCTGTCTTCCCACTATGACTTTTTTTTTTACTCAACACACACCTCCAAACACCAGGGCAACGCCGGGCACCCATGCTAGTAAAGGTAGCCTACTTCTAAAATTTCAAGTCATTAACCCGAACATTGGCTGAGGATTTTGGTAGAATCTGCAAAAATCAATATTTTCAACTTTGACCTCTTGGCAGACAAATTTTCGCCCGAACACTTATTAAAAGCTGATTGAATGTCTGAATAGCCTTTATGTAAAAATTCAAATATTATAAACACAAAGTACGCTAAATAGTAAGCTAGAGACCGCAAGAGTGAAATCTTTTTCACTTTGACACCTTAGCAGTCAAATTTTCGGCCAAACATGATTAAAAGGTCTGCCCTGTTGTTGTAATACACATTATGTAAAATTTTCAATGCTTAGACAAAAAATGTGCTGAATAATTTTGTGGAGACCGCAGAGGTCCAAATTGTTTTAAGTTTGACCCCTATTTAGACCACTTAACATTTATTGTCTCTGGCTCAACTCAAGTTATATATTTGATTCATGTCCAAGAAACCTGCATTTTAAATTTCAAGTGTTCAGACCCAAAATTGGCGGAGGAATTTGGTAGAGTTTATAAAGGTCAAATTTCTGTCCATAAATCGAATAAAAAGATGTTCTCAAATCCCAATATCCCTTATTTCGTAAATAAGTTCTTGATGAGCCGTTCCATATAAGTTATCAAATTTACCAAATTTTCATTACTAATGATTACTATATTGTCCAATTTCTACTGTACACTCTTTAACCCTTATCCTTGAATGGCCTCTTGGCCTTGATAATGTGGTGATGCCTATGTAACAAAAAAAAATTCAAATCTAATATCTGTAGACTAAAAATTGACAGAATACTTTGTTAGGGAAATGTACACACACGACCTCACAGACACACACAGACAAATTGACTTGTATATATATATATATATATATATATATATATATATATATATATATATATATATATATATATATATGTGTGTGTGTGTGTGTGTGTGTGTTTATGAAGGCTGAAAGTGTTTTAAAGAAATTTTTAACTATGAAAAATTGTCTTTTGCTGGAGCATTATGTTTCAGTATCTTAATAAATTTCGCGTATCGGTGAAAAGTTTTACTCACATGAACAAACAACCGTACCAATAATATTAAGGGGATCATCAGTTGTTTACCATAAAACACTGTCTATGGGATTAAAAATAAAACAGTACATTAAATCATGTTTCCAAGCAGTGTTCATCATAATATCACCTCCATTAAAACACATACACATTTTTTTTAATACTGGATCTAGATTTGTTTTTCTTCCTGATAAATTTAGGCTAACCAATTCATTTCATTTAAAAAAATATATTTTTTAACTGTGTCCTCCGTAACTTTCTCCACATATTCATGGGCATTTCCACAAACTACTGTTTTTATATATTGTTCAGTTATCGCCCCTTATTTGTTATTAATATTTATTTATATATGTATATTGTTATGTACTCGTTTCATCTCTATAATTATTAATTAATAAAATACATCATATGTATATATATATATATATATATATATATATATATATATATATATATATATAGATAAGATGCATAAAATTAAACATAATATAAATGTATACATTTTTACACAGCATTCTATATGTATTGTTCAGATCTATACATTTCTAAATTGCAATAGAAAAATGCGAGCATGGGAAGTAATATTGTTAAGCGTAAACATGAAAAAGTAAAGGACTAGTTGTTAAAACTGGAAAAGAAGAGGACAAGATATTCTAGTAAAAATATAATAAATTTATAAGTTAAAATATTGCAGCATTAAGAATTGACTATATAATGTTATAAATGGAATATAAAAAAACAATTCTTAATGCTGCAATATTTTAAGGTATAAATGTATTATATATTCTACTAGAATATCTTGTCCTTTTCTTTTTTAGTTTTAACAGCAAGTCCTTTGATTTTCAGTGTTTAAGCTTAACCATATTACTTTTCATGCTCGCATATTTCTATTGTAATTAATAATTTTTCTAGGCTTCTAGTAAATTCACTTGTTCTTTGTTTAATTTCAGTCTTATTTTTTTTGCCCCATAAACATTGCATTATATACACATGCATTAGCAATGTACGACACTCGTCTGCTTTAAATAAAATAACCCCAAGTATCTACCTGTCATGTTTTTATTCTCTCTGTTTCACTTGCTACTTCTCTGTTCGCAAAAGCGGTGAATTGGTAGCAACTGTAGTCGATGAAGCGACGTAGTTTCAATGAAAACTAATCATAAAACACGTTGCTCACCTCCTTACGATTTTTTTTACGATTTTGAACACCGGTAAATTCATCATAACTTTTGTTTTACTGAACGAAAATTGATTTTTCCTCATAATATAGCTGAGCCGGTGATCTATAAATTGTAATAATTGTTTGCAATGTCCTCGAAAAATTAGTGGACGGTGAAGTTTAAAGCAGTTTCTAATGATTACAACTGCCACTTAACCATATATTAAAACACTACTGTTTTCGAATGATATATTATACATTTCTTATTTGGTTCAGGATATTTTCTGTTAATCTTCTTTGCTTAATTTGATATGATTTATAAGCATCAGGATACGGATTAAATTTTCATTGAACTGTTTTAATATTTTGATTATTCACCACCTTGTTTAATCATTCTCATAAATAAAATAATTACTTGGGGTATTAAATCCATAAGATCAAGAGAGCTACTCTTAAAAACTCAAACGTAATGCTAGCGTAGAATATATAATGAGAGCATGTGATATTTATGTGAAATGCTAACTATTTTAAAGGGAAGTGAATTTTTTTTTATCGGCCATTTTATAAATAATTTTTATATTTAAATCCAGGAATGTAGCGTTGATTCCTCTATGTTTACAGATTAATTCTTACTCCATGGAATAGAGCAAAGGTTTATTCTTTTCAAATTGCTCATTATCATATGCATATAAGGTCGCCCTTAAATCACCTGCAACCGAATATCTATCTATCTATCTATCTATCTATATATATATATATATATATATATATATATATATATATATATATATATAAGTAGTATATACGAGACTGTTTCAAAAGTAATACTTATATATATATATATATATATATATATATATATATATATATATATATATATATGTATAATACTTTTTTTTTACATGGAGGTCATCACTTATCAAGGCCCGGAGGGCACTCAGGGTTATTGTGTGTACAGTGATCAATGAGATAGTATTGTAGTAATCATTAGTATTGGAAATTTGATAGAGTGTCTTACGTAAGAATTTGTTTATGTTGGACTTGAAAACATCCAAGTTGTAGTCAGGTGGGAAAAGGCAAACGGAAGAGAGTTCCACAGTAGTGCACTTCTGAGAAAGAAGCTATGCTCATGGAATCTACGTTTGGATTTAGGCACATATAATATATATATATATATATATATATATATATATATATATATACATATACATATATATATATATATATATATAGGATGGAACGATAAATATTTCGCCCAAAAAACAACATTACGGCCTTATTTAAAAACATTGATAAAATCAATTTTAGGTTACTTGGTTATATAACAAAACGGAATTCTATTCGATGTAACGAATCTCCAGCTTAAATCACCGTCTCGATAAGTGTTCGAAACTTGGACCATGTCTTTCCCACAAGCGCTGCCGGGAGCATTGTGAATAGTCGGTAATCATGCTGGCTTTGGTGTTGTCGGAGGTCACTTTAGTTACGTTCTCGACGTATGACTAAACGAAGTTGTCAAACGAATTCAAGTTGAGGGAGGAGGGGACAGTGAGAGAAGGGTACAAAGTTGTACCCCTCTCCTTCTGAAGCACAACCTAGGTCTCTTTGGACGTGTGCGCCGGCGCCCAGTCCTGCTGCCAGCAGCCCCAAGATTGTACCAGAGGATCACCACACTCGTCAGCACATCTAGGTACACATGGCAATTTATTGCTAAGCCGACTTCGGAGAAGTGAGATACCATGATGTGACCCGCACCTGAAACAACACCAACAGCCATAATCGTATCCGGAAACTTTGTTGAACTGTTCACTCAAGTATTAAACCGTTCAGATAGGCATTTTAATTGTGCCGGCAATGGGCCTGTTGTCATAACTAGGATCGGTAGAGAGCATGAGTTGTACAGCGGCCCATCTCTAGACGGCTTCTATTGCTCTTGGGATTTGTACACAACTGGCCAAGTAGTAGATGGTCTGAAACAAAAACAAAAAAAGAAAACCGGTTTCCATCAAACTGAAATAGAATCATGTCCTCTTTTCTATGGCTAAAAATTTTATTAGTTTACCCTATATATATATATATATATATATATATATATATATATATATATATATATATATATATATATATATATATATTAGGATAAAATTGATTTTTCAACCTATACGGGAGTTATGTACTACGCACTGCGCACCTGGTCTCTTTTCTGTTTTTTTTTTTAATGTTTGCCTGGATTAGATTCAAATTCTGAGACATCTTTTATGCATTCTATTCATGTCTCTTGTCTCTTTACGAATGTACTTTTGGATGAGACAATACGTGTTTGCACCGACGCACTCAATGTTTTTCTACGGATATATTTACAGAACTCATATTATTGCCTACTAAATCCGTGGAGTTTAGCGTTGCTGATATTATGTGCAGTAGGCTCCACGGGGTTTCAATTGGAACTCATTGGCCGCAACTTAAACTGACATCGTCCTCGGTTATTATAAATCCGTTCTTTTCAGTTCTGGAAATAAACCACTACGTGTGCTATCGATGTTGACAATACTTTTGTTATGTTTACATAGTAAAATGAAGCATTTTTCAAAGAGGTTGTATTCTATTCATAGGCTCTACAGTTTACTACGGAAAGTTAAAAAAAACAAAACATTCTTTCCTTCTTCGACGTCCTTGTTGAAAGTTCAAGACGTGGATTTCTCACTACCATTTACAGGAAGCCAACTCTTACTAGCCTGAATGCGAACTGGTCTTCTCGTGCACCTAAATTGTGAAAAATCGGCTTAATTCATACGTTTAGCTCTCATGATTCGAACGGGATAGGATCAGATAAATCTTATTAATGACGTTCATCCAGCAAGGATATCTTATAAATAATCATTTTATTAACAAAAAGGTTGAATGTTTCAAATCACGTAAAAATAGCTGGGCCTTCAAAATGCCCTGTTTATTTTAAATTACCATGGATAGTGGATACCGGTGTTATATAAAATAAACAGATTGTTAGACTATTATTAATCGTTTGTACTCCGTTTTCTTGTGTTTAGTATAATAGCTAACTAGCGGAACCTGTGGAAATTCCACAGCAGCAATTTTCCTATGTAGTATATTGTTGCTGGGCCTGCTGTGAGCGTTCTCTTTAGCATGAATGAAGGCACACTCATATTCTTGATTTTTTTAATTAAAACTGTACTACCCTCTTACTAAAATAATTACTTTGATATATTTCATGGGCTGATTATTTCATTACAAACACACCGGTCAATTAATGCACATTTTATCATTTTTCATAATTATTGAATATGTTATTATGTTCGACAATAATTTTGCATAATTTCAACCCACATTATTGCCTCTCCCTTTACTAAAATAGTAAATTTGATATGTTGTATCGGCTGATTATTTTATAAAAAACACAACTTTTAATTAACTCACATTTCATCATTTTTATTTTTACTAATTCTTGGATATAGTACTAATTTTGACAATAACGTTTCATCATTTAAACTCACCATATCGTACTCCTTACTAACCTAATAACTTTGATATATTTTCTAGGCTGATTATTTCTTTACAAACACATACATCAATCAACTCACATTTGATCATTTTTCGTAATTCTTGGATACGTTACTAATTTCGACAATATTTTTTTCATAATTTAAACCAACGTTGTCGCCCAACCTTACTAAAATAACAACTTTGATGCATTTGCTGGGCTGATTATATCATTACACAAACACTAATCAATTAACTTCCATTTCATCATTTTTCATAATTCTTGGGTATGTTACTAATTTCGCCAATCATTTTTCATAATTTGTACTCACATTATCGCCCTCTCTTAATAAAATAATAACTTTGAAATATTGTTTGAACTTATTATTTTATTACAAACATACTAATGCATGAATTCACATTTAATCATTTTTCATAATTCTTGGATATGTTACTTATTTCGACAATCATTTTTCATAATTTTAACCCACATTTTCGGCCTTCCCTCTTTACGATATAATAACTTTGTTATATTGTCTAGGCTGAGTATTTCCTTACAAACACACCAATCAATTAACTAGTATTTCATCATTTCTTTTCGTAATTCCTGGATATATAACTAATTTCGTCAATAATTTTTCATAATTTAAGCCCTTTTAATCTTCTTCTCTTTTACTTATATAAGAACTTTGATATGTTGTCTAGGCTGAGTATTTTATTATAAAAACACCAATCAATTAAATCACATTTCGTCCTTTTTCGTAATTATTGGATATCTTACTAATTGCGACAATAATTGTTTCATAATTTAAACCATCCTCGTCGCCCTCTCTCACTAAAAAATACTTTGATATATTTTCTGGGCTGATTATTTCATAAAAAAAACATAACTATCAATTAACTCACACTTCATCATTTTTCTTAATTCTTTGATATGTTACACATTTCGACAATTATTTTTAATATTTTAACCCACCTTATCAACCACCCACTACAAACATAATAACTTTGATATATTATCTGGGATGATTATTTGATTTTGAAACACACCAATCAATTAACTCACATGTTGTCATTTTTCATAATTCTTGGATATGTTACTTATGTCGACAATCATTTTTCATCATTTTATCATTTTAACCCACTTACTAAAAAAATTACTTTGATATATTGTCTGGTCTTCATTATTTCATTGCAAACACACTAATGCATTGAATAACATATTATCATTTTTCATAATTCTTAGATATGTTACTAATTTTGATAATTATTTTTCATAATTTAAACCATCCTTATCGCCCTCTCTTACTTACATAATTACTTTGATACATTTCCTGTGCTGATTATTTTATTATAAACATAGACTCGATTAACGCACATTTAATCTATGTTCATAATTCTGGATATGTTACTAATTTCGACAATAATATTTATAATTAAAAACCCACATTATGCCCCTCACTCCGACTTATATAATATATTTTATATATTGTCTGGGCTTATTATATCACTACAAATACACCAATAAAGTAACTCACATTTCATCATTTTTCATAATTCTTGGATATGTTACAAATTTCGACAAAAATTTTCATAACTTAACCCACTATGTCGCTCCCCCTTACTTAAATAATAACTTCGATATATTGCCTGGGCTGATTATTTCATTACAAACAAATCAATAAATTCTGGGTATTCTCAGAGTATATATGTTTCATCTATCTCATCCAATCCCGGGTGACGCCGCATATTCTGCTAATATATATCGTTCACCTATCTCATTCGATTCCGGGCGATGCTGGATATTTTGCTATTGTATGTTTTCCACCTATCTCATTCAATAATGGGCGGCGCAATATTATTTATTAATTTAAATGCCAGTATGATCCTGGTTATGTGGGGCTGTATTCTTTGCATTTGCACACTCGTATAAAGCACCTTCCATCCAAGATAATACAGGGTACCTAAGAATCTGTAAGTCTCGCTACTTCTTCAATATTAGACTCTGTTATCGACTAGCATTTTTGTGTCATTAAGTATAAAACAGAGTGGGTTAAGGTAATTCATACAGCGAATTCCATAATACATTTTTGAATTTTGGAGTTTGTTTCTCTCGAGGTTCGAAAAACTTCTTTCTGCTGGCAGAAAAAAAATCGGTATGAGCGTTAAATCCTTTTCAGAAACTTTGATCCCCTCCCTACTGTTTTTCTCCCACGTTATGCTATTTTAATTGTCTCATAATCGGTTATTGTAATAAATCGTTTATTTCAATCGTACTTTGGAACTTTAAATATATTAAAAAAAACAAAACATTCCCAGTTGCTCCCTATTCAGAATTATTACTATTTTTGATTGCTATCGATTTTATCCCGGAGAGATGATAGGTGAAATAGTTCTAGAAAGATTTCCGCTTATGGTTAAATGTATACACACACACACACACACACACACACACACACACACACACACACACACACACACACACACACACACACACATATATATATATATAATTATGTATATATAAATATATATATATATATATATATATATATATAACTAGCAGGGGTGCCCGGCGTTGCTCGGATGTTTGGAGGTGTATGCTGTGCAAAAAAAGCAAAAAAAAACAAAAAAAATGGTTAATTTTTTAAAACTTTGACCCCTATTATGACCCCTTCAAATTTATAGTTTCGGGCTCAAATTACTTTATTAAGTTAGATCCAGGTTCAAGGAACCTATATCTAAAATTTCAAGTGTCTAGACCCAAAATTGTCGGAGGAGTTTGGTAGAGTTCTTAAAGGTCAAATCATTGAAATTTGACCCCTTAACAGCCAAATTTCTGGCTGACACCCGTCACATCGATTTTCCCAAATCTCAGTACCCGGTATTTCAAATTTCGAGTCTATAGACTAAAAATTGACAGAGTTATTGCGTAGGGAAATGTACACAGACAGACAGACACACAGACACACAGACACACAGACAGACAGACACTTTCACTTTTATAGATATATAGATTATATATATGCATATATGTATGCACGTATTATAATTAAAAATAATTCTTTTTTATACGTACAGACGCTAGGGTTTCATGATTACACAATCAGCATTGCATGGAGGAAACTAAGTAACTAAGCTATCTCTAGTTCTTTTTGTTAAGCATTTATCTATGGGCCACAAAAAACTGCCTCGAGAATGAAAACTATAAATAAGTAATAAACACACCATTCGAGTGAAGACATAAGACAATTAAGAATGTTGGAACAACGGTAATCGGGAACGTTGCATGCACACTAATTGACTGCCTCTTACTTTATATATCTCAAACAGTATCAATCCTTAAGTATTCTTAAAATGGGGTGAGAACCATAATTAAGTAATGATTTTACAATGAGTATATATATATATATATATATATATATATATATATATGTATATATATGTGTGTGTATATATATGTATGTATATATATATATATATATATATATATATATATATATATATGTAGATAGTGGTCAAGGTCTGGTGTGGACGTGTGTTAAAAGCACACAGACGTCTTAGCATCTTTCTGTGCTTCTCCCAGACAAATCAACCCCACGTGCACGTCGTGACCACTGCCACGCAGACGGGGTTCTGATGGCCGGCGAGTGACGTGCGCCGTATAACTGGACCTCCACTGCGTTGTGGGCCAAGGTTATTTAACCAAAGGCTAAGGGTGAGATAACCCTGACAGCAACGTCCAGAGGAGCTTAGGCCCTGCAAGCTGCGGCATATATGACCCACCGGCGTGTGGAATATGCTCTGGTGCCCAGCAACCTAAGTTCCAGTCATGGGTCAAATGGCATGGTGGGTGGAGAGGGCTCTGTAAGCCGTAGTGAAGGCAACCTCCCTAGGAGAAGGGAAACTCTGATATAAAACCTGCGATGACTGCTGCATCCAATGATGTTGACTGGCTCTTATTTTTGGATCAATGTGGCAGTTGTTTAGAGAGTGGGATTGTCTCGGTGCAAAGTCTTTCCCCACTATAACAATCCTCATGCACAGGCATTGCTCGATATAAATTGGATACACTTTTTACCATCTCGTGTATCTTTATTTTTATGTTCGAAAGCGAATTTGCTGCCATCATATATGTAGATAGATGGTGAGTAAATGAAAAAAGACTATATTTCAAAATTCATGATGTTCACCATCTTATAATTCATTCCTTTAATTCAGTTGATATTTACAATTCTTGACAGTATCTGTTTCATAGCGCAAAATTAATCACTTACTTATTATATCGATCAGTGAATCTATTATACCCCAACTCACCAGAATAAATAGCAACAATCAATCCGTTAAAAGGAAATAAAGTGCGATTTGACATGATTAAAATCCAAAAATCGGAAGAGAAGCAGCAAATAACTTATAATATGTTTCCATTACACCATTTTAATATATATATATATATATATATATATGTATATATATGCATACACACACATATATATGTGTATATATATATATATATATATATATAATGTACGAGTGAGCAAATGAAATCGTAATAAATACTTCTTTCTTTTATAATTTCTACATATTTGGAAATAATATTTGAAATAAATTGTTTATGCCTATATTTCATGTGACGATGTATGCAGTATGGCTAATCCGTTATCACTTTGACAGACTTAGTCAGCATTTATACCATATGGCTTCTTGATGTTATGATCTATAATTGTTTTTGAAGGTACGTGCTAGTAATTACCCTTTAACTCTTATATTCTAAAATCCATTACAAGGCTCCCAGATCTTCAAATCTCCTGCTAACGTTTATTAAGCGAAACAACAGATACAAAACGAGATCAAAAGATAACATATATATAATAGCAAACATATGAATCGGACATAACTTCAGAAACATATGCACTACCTATGTGTACTTATTCATTTTCTATCTTCCTTTTTATTTAGTCCCTCTTTCTCCATATATTAAGAGGAATACATAATAAAAAAACAAGGATAAAGAGTGCTCAATACTCCATACGTTCGTAGAGCCGAATATGTATTTTACTATTACAGCCTGTAAGTGCATCAACTTTGAATTATTTCAATAGACAGGATAAAAATTATCCGACCATATCGTCAGATGATTCAAGTTAAATTGTATTGTTATTTTGTTTATTTCAAGTTAAAGTTCATTTCCATTGTATCTTGAATAATCTGACGATATGAGCGGATAATTTTTATCCTGTCTATTAAAAGAAATTGTAATGAATTAAGTTAATACACTTGAGGCTGTATTTATAAATAAACACACACACACACGCACATATATATATATATATATATATATATATATATATATATATATTGATATAGATATAGATATAGATATACAGTTATATATAGTTGTAGCTTTTCAAGGTTTTATTTGTTGCATTACAATAGGGCAGCGTGCTTGGCCTTTTGGTCAAGATCAAAGTGTAGTATCTGTTCCGGCAGATGCTGCACTTAAGATGGTTTGTACCAGTCAATGGAGGGGAAGCCCTCTATACTGGGACAATTATTATTTTTGGTAACCAGAGTGACCCCTTTTAGGGGAGCTGGCTTTTACCTCACATTAAAAACGGCCTTGTGCCTAATTTGCTCAGTGGGGGAGCAAATAAATACCATCTGTTCTTCAGATGCTGCACTTCCATTTCTTGTTCTCTTTCGGTGGAGGAGAAATCCTTCACGACTGAGACAATTTTTATTTTTGTACCTTTTCTCCACGTAAAAAAAAACGACCCTGGTGTCTAACTCTGTCCCGTGGGGAGGCATAGTAAGTATGTACAATATGGCAGGCAGTCATTTTAAAACGACTCTCTTCCATCGACTTATGTTTTGATGTATTCTTTTTTTTAAGTAAAGTTGTCACTTTTTTTCTGATAATTCGGTTTGCAAAGATGTTTTTTTTTGTTGAATTCTTTTGTTACAATCAATCATCGCGTTTACGAGATTATAAAAAAGTTAATTTTCGTTTACGAGATTATAAAAAAGTTAATTTTCCTTGAGGTTGACATCTGTTTTTTTTTTATATCAACCTAACGATAATCTCGCTATCTCTTTTCTTGGTAGCCTAATTATTTTCGCCTATTGCCCTTTTTATATTTCTTTTTTCTTTTCTGTATCTCCTTTTCCCCCTATTTTCCATTTTGGATTTAAACCTCAGTCTTATTTTTCTTTTTCTTTCGATCTTCTACTCCACTTCTCTGCTCTACAGTTTTTATTTGTTTTGCTCCCTCCCCCCATTATATTTCAATCATTTTTAATTCACTTGTTGAAATATCTATCTCACATACAAATCTTCAGGAATTTAATTTTTAATATATTTATTCTGTACATTACATGACTTTCTACAGGTTTTTAGATTCTGAATTTTAAAAAACATTCAAGTCACTATAGATTGAAATCCGGCTTTTTTTTTTTACAAGGGTGTTACCACTTATCAAGGCCCAGAGGCCACTCAAGGATAAGGGTTAATAGGTATACATTAGTCATTGTGATTTTAGCATAGTAAACAGTGGGAATTTTGAAACTTGGATTACTTAGGGGGACGATTCAATTAGAACTTGTTCACATTGGACTTTTTCTTTTTTTTTTTTTTTTTGGGTTACATTGTAACTAATTATTTTACTAATCACCGACTCCATTGTATACATTCATTTCTCTTTTAAATATTTACTCAACAATTTAAAAACGTCTCCTCATATTAATGCAGTGATACAATATTTTTATACACAAATTTTGAAACTTTACTTTAAATTGTTTTTAAATCTATAATAAAATATATTTTGTTACAATTCATGTTAACTGTAATTTGCATTTTATTGATTTTTTTCCGCTGACTGAACACTATTATTTTTATAAATATATAGACTAATTTCTGTCAAGTCTTTTATTTTCCTGTTTGAACACTCGATAGTTAACTGAATATTGCACATTTTCCAATTTTGTTTTATTATATCATGGTTTCTTATATTAATCCTCTATCTTTAATATATAATTTATTAAACAGCTTATTCAGTTTTATAAACATATACGTTTATATTAATTACTTTAGTTATACAAACATGTACTGTAGCTAAAGATCTTAAGGAAGAATCACATCGGTCTTATAAAATGTGTTTGTTATATATTTTTTGATACTAAAGACAAAAAATAGAAAAGTTTACATTTATTAATTAATTTTTAATTAACCAACAAACGTTACACATTATGAAATATTATAGAAATTGGTCAAAACCCGTTGAATGATTCTATATCTGACGATAGATCTAAAAGTATTGGAAATTCCGAATAATATGACAATTACATCAGCCAGTTCCTGTCAACAGTAAAAACCGGTGTTCAGAAGTTAGAAAGCGTATAAAACATGATCAAAAGACGAAACATGCCATTTTATGTAAAGATATATATATATATATATATATATGTATGTGTGTGTGTGTGTGTTTGTGTGTATATAAAAGTGAACGTGTCTGTTTCTGTGTCTGTCTGTCTGTCTGTGTGCTGTGTACATTTTCCTTCGCAATGACTGTGTTAATTTTCAGTCTACAGACTCGAAATTTGAAATACAGGGTACTGAGATTTGGGAAAATCTATGTGATCGGTTGTCGGACAGAAATTTGGCTATTAAGGGGGTCAAAGTTAAACGATTTGACTTATGAGAACTCTACCAAACTCCTCCGACAATTTTGGGTGTTAACCCTTAAAATTCTGGATATAGGTTCCTTGGACATGGATCTAACTTAATTAGTAAATTTGAGCCGAAAACAATAAAATTTAAGGGGTAATAATACTTGTCAATGTTTAAAAAAATGACCGTTGTTTTTTTGTTTTTCTCAGTATACACCTCCAAACACACACACACACACACACACACACACACACATATATATATATATATATATATATATATGGGGGGTGTATAAATATACAAATCTATATATCTATAAAAGTGAACGTGTCTGTCTGTGTGTGTGTCTGTGTGTGTCTGTGTGTGTGTGTGTGTACATTTCCCTACGCAATAACTCTGTGAATTTTTAGTCTACAGATTCGAAATTTGATATAAATATTACTGTACTTAGATTTGGGAAAATCTATGTGATCGGTTTTCGGCCGGAAATTTGGCTGTTAAGGGGTCAAAGTTCAATGATTTGAACTTTGAGTACTCTATCAAACTCCTCCACACACATACATATAATCCACATATATACATAAATAGATACACAATACATAAAAGACATAAATACGCATTCATATACATACATAAACATACACAGGACGGTCATTGGCATACATACATATGTATATATATATATATATATACACGCAAATATACATATATACACATACACACATACCTGTAAACATGCATACACATATACACATATATACACAATGCATATTACACATACATGCATATACATACACACATACATACACACATACACATACGTACACATATGCACATATATATACATACACTTACCTAAATATACATACACGTACATAAATATGCACTCATACACATACACGCACATACATACACATATGCATACATGCACATACACATGCATGCATACATATACATGCATAAACACATGCATACATATACATGCATACACACATGCATATATACACATACACACATGCATATATGCAAATGCATACAAACAATATATATACGTATATACATACACATAAACATATACACACACACATATATATATATATACATACATATGCACATAGATATACACACATACATACACATGTGCATAAACATACATACACCTATACATACATATATACATAGATACATATAATGATGGCAGATCAATTATTACATACTTCCAGCATTTCAGGCCTACACGCGTCACAACTTTTCAATCGCCACAGGACCATTTTTTTATAGACAAATGCTTGAGGGAGTATCTATACAAAGATGATGTTACAGAGTTTTAGCTTTGTACAACAGCTAATTCTCTCTCTCGGTTCAAAATGTTGACATCCAGCAACAAGAAAGAGCAAGATAGCTAGCAACAAGTCAAACTGCAGACCAGCGTAATGCGGATACTGATCTCCCGCTTTATGTATTTTTTAATCAGAGATTTGTTTCTCCTAGAGGGGTTTGCCTGCACCACGGCTTACGGGAGCCCTCTCCACCCCACATACACATGGAAATAAACACATGCGTACATACCGATGTACGCCAACATACGTATGCATGTGCACACACATGCAAACATAATCATATATATATATATATATATATATATATACATATATATGTATATATATACATACATATAAATATATATATGTATGTATGTATATATATATATATATATATATATATATATATATATATATATATATATATATATATATATGTATATATATAGGTTAAAACTGGTAATTAGTAAAAACCTGAAGAGAGTGCTCAATACTATTGGAGAGCAAATATGTGTTTTATTTTTTATTACGGTTTTATCAGTTTGGTTACATATGTTTCGGATGTTGGACCTTGTTTAGGAAAAGTAGGTAGGCATCCAAGTTTTTAGGATATAGTGCTCAACTGGTTAGGTGCAGATATTTGTTAAAACTGGTAATTAGTAAAACCCTGAAGAGAGTGCTCAATACTATTGTAGAGCAAATATGTGTTTTATTTTTTATTACCGTTTTATCTGTTTGGTTACATATGTTTCGGATGTTGGACATTATATATATATATATATATATATATATATATGTGTGTGTGTGTGTGTGTGTGTGTTTGTGTGTGTGTGTGTGTATTGTATCTTCTCCATCCTCTGTATTTTTGTGCCAATTCTATATGGTGAGAAGCCTACATTAATCCAGTGCGCCGATAGAGATACGAAAAAAAAAACTGGTTAATAAATCATAACAATCTGAGACGTACATACACATGGCATTCGCATACAATGATAGAGTTATATAAACTTCTTCATTTACATACTCATGCGGAAAATAAACATAAGTACCCAGAAACAGGCACATGCACGAAATATCCACAATAATCTCATGGATTCGTTTCGCAATTTGTTATGAATGAATTTCGTCCCTGCTGTAATAACAGGAAGTGTCGGAATCCTTTGGGGTTTCGATATCCTGCACTAATGAAGGACTGCACCTCTCGTGGGAAAGAAGACGTTTGATGAAGGTAAACAAAAAGCCGAACTCGGCTTTTTGACCAACCAGAGGGAGAATACACAAACAGTTCCGGATCCAAACGGAAGTCGGTTAATGAGAAGGTTAATCACTCCGTAGAATTCTGTCCGTATTAGAGAATTAGGATGGAAGAAGAAAGAAAGGGGAGGGGCTTTCTTTCCTAGATGAAAATTATGTTAACTTTAAAGTCATTAGGTCTGCCTCTTTTTTTTTTTACTTCTTTCTTTCGGTGGGACTTAAGTGCTTTCTCAGTTTAGCAAAACGATACTGAATTGGGCTAGTATATGCGTGAAATGTGTTATAAACATTATCAACGTACAGTCGCTGGGAAGTTAATAGTTTCTTTTTCTTTGTGTGTTTTAAAGTCGCGGTTGCAAAACTTTTGAATTTCATCGACCACTAAAACTTTAGATTTTATAGATTGTAAATATGAATTTAAAACGAAAAGACATAGTACATATAGACAGACCGAAGTGGAAAACTATTTTAATATCCGGTTCCCTCATTAAAACTAAAAAAACAGCTTAAAGTGGTCTTTTTAAAAAACATAACAAATAAAGCCTATTCAAGCATTAGCCGTTTTAGTTTATATCTATTTGAAATCAAAGTGCTGTCTTTTTTTTTATTCAAATGACGTCGAAGCAAAGCGGGAGTTTGTGTTTATTTCAAGTCGGGGGATACGTATTGTTAATTGCTGTTATAATAGAACATATATTTTCAGATAGATTTATTATGTTTTTCTATGTCCGGCTAGAGCTGACTATGCACTGACGAGAGCATTCTTATTGCATTTTTTCGGGCTTTACTACATCTGAGCTAGCCAATGACAAATGAGAAGCGATTGTTTCGTCTACAAAACTACCATAAAAAGATTACACCGTTTCCCTTTATGAATAGAACTTCCGTTTCTCAGATGCAGGTAAATCATCTAGAGTATCAGAATAATGCTAACAAGGTTACAACTTGTCCAAGGGGAATCCTGCGACTCTGATGTTAATCGCGTTGAAATAGTATCCATACCTATGTATGCAATGTTATGACCCTTTTAGGCTGTGATCATAGCGTAGTATCTGTGTTAACTATGACAAGCAGGACCAAGAGTCAAAAGATTATTATTATTATTATTATTATTATTATTATTATTATTATTATTATTATTATTATTATTTTTATTATTATTATTATTATTATTATTATTATTATTATTATTATTATTATTATTATTATTTGATTTGAGTGACGGATGGTCGCTGGATCAGTTATTATAATTAGAAGAATAAACAATTAAATTTGGGAAGAGATGATTGATGTGAAATCACAAAAGGAATGCGAAAATAGAAAATAGATGTAAACATAATTTTGGGTTTGGATAAAAACAATAACTAGATGGGGACATTAGGTTGGTCCGAGAGACGTAATGAGGTGACGTAAGAGAACACATGATGTAGTTAGTTTTGGAGGGATTCAGAGAGTTTGGATTTGGCCACCAAAGTGGACAGACGGTCTAGACAGGGGTGGAGAGGAGCGGGCTGTAAGAATAGAAAATGCAGACGAACTGCAGATCCTGTGAAAACCATTTGAGGCAACTGTAATAAATTTATATTATAAAAATATAAAGAGTCGTTATATGGTTTCACATGTAAGAACAGATATCTCACTTGGATGGTGCTGATCGTTTCATAGTTCGGCAGCGGGAAGACACAGAAGAAGTCTTCAGGGAAAAAAGTTATGAAGCATATATTCTTCTTATATATGAACTGTAAAATATTCTCGTGCGATAAGTCGGATACAATATGCCTCGGTTTACACGTCAATAGCATATCCTCCTGGCTAAACAACATACATACGATTTATACGTTTATTATCTGTCCGTTAAAAGAACAATATCTCACATCCACATGGCAGGTTTTAATATATCTCTCTGTTAATAAAATCTCCTAGACATACAACATGTACTTGAATACATACTGCGCCTACGCTTCTCAAATAATCCCTTATCTGGTAGTAGCCAAACTCAACATTCTTTGATTTTAGGAATCTAGAGGAAAACTGTTGTGGCAAGTTAAGTATATTTTAATGAATCTTTGTTTAAAATTACTTAGTTATTTTAATGACAAAAGCTTATCAGTTATCCATTGTTTTCCACAGTTTGAGTATTATCGATTATTTTTATGGAAAGGAAATCACGTTATCTCTAGAAGGAGATTAAGCCTTGGCGTTTACGACGCAGGATACACCAATATATGGATATCGTTCTAAAAGAAATCATTCTATAAATGATTCCGACAGAATATGTCGGATAAGATTCAAATTGCATGGTTATGATGACTAAACTAATGCACTCATGATCGGAATGTCTCATCTCTTTGTTGCAGATATAAACGCTGTTCTACTAGAACTATGAACGTTCCCCCGAAACAGAGATGCGGCATTGAATTCTTCCAAGCAGAAAAATAAAATTGAAAAGATAAATATTTCCCGGCGCCTGATAAACATTTATGAAGCTGATACAGTTTAGCTCAGCACATTAAGATGGGGTCATCGATTTAAGATTGACAACACAGGGTCCATCAATTTGAGATTGGCGACAAAGGGCGCTGCGGACTTTTACGACGTAAGCATTAAAAGAGACAGGCAAAAGTACATTGCGAATGGTAAGGGCTGAGGAAAAATACATACTTAAGCATTAAATGTCCCTTTTTATAAATGTTTCCACTCACGTCTTAGTAACTCTTTAACGTTTTTAGTTTTTGAGTTAATAGGATGTTTTACCGTTGGAACGACCGTCCTATATAGGCATATTTGATTAGAGCGTCAACTGATTTTTAAAAAAAATTAGTATCTTGTTTAATAATAAAAGTAAATTGATTTATATAAAATGTGTCAAGCTATTTTTAACATCAACATTTTAAGAACTCTTCCGTGAACAATTTCACAGCAACCACTCTTTTACTAAACCTTTTTTTTTAATTTTCTTTTTGCTCGGAATGCTTGAGCTTCCTCCCACGGCGGTTTATATGTATCAAAATCGACTACTATATTAATTTAAATTGATAATTATTTCCTATTATTTGAATCAATTTTACAATTCCTAATTTTTCTGTGAAATAGTTAGGGGACAAATCCAATATAGTTACTGATTCTGTACTAAATTCCCGATTCTGATACAATTATCGATTCGGATTCGTAATCTTTATAAATCTCAAAATATTTCACTATGAAATTGTTATTTTTCTCCGATTACTGACAAAATAGATCTAAATGTGCATGTATTTTCTCAAACGTGTGACGGGGTGATCTAGAGATTTTCATCTTACTGGAAGTTTAAATTAAAAAAAAACGTATTTATTATTTCATTATTATTACAAACATTGTAGGACGTTTTATGAAAACAAAATCAAGTAAAATAGATAACTAAAGGAATCAGTTTTAGCATTGGAAAATGGGCTCAAATTTTCCCGATTCCGATACTCCAAAAAGCTCCGATTATTTCGATTCCCGATTCCAATTCCGATTAATCGTCCCAACACTAATGTAAAACTAAATTATGAACCCTCCCCCCAAAAAAAACCCCACATAATACCAATGTAACAAACATAAATATTTGTCAAATACCATATTACAAATGATATGAAACTTAAGATATCAAGGAAACATCAAGGAAGCTCATTTCTACAGGTGTAATTATTTTTTTAAAATTATTTATTCAACTTTATCACTATATATAAATGAGGCTGAACTTACTAAATAGTTTATTTATTTATAGTTATTTACCAAAAGTCTTGTATTTATTTATCCTGTTTTTAACCATAAAATATAATCCTATTCAATTTATATACTATTGTCTCCTGTGCATTTAATATGTAGTTATACATTCATTTGATATCTGATTACTTAATGTAATTACAATTATCTTATCATTAAAAGTTATATTAGTTGTATATATATATATATATATATATATATATATATATATATATATATATATATATATATATATATATATATAGCCAAGATACTTTTACTTCTTTGACTGTCGGTATATAAAGGTTTCCAAAACGAACCTTATATAATAATTTAATTGATTGTTACTATATAAATAAGACAGCGAAGTCCTGGAAGCTCTAGAGCTAAGGCATACTTTATCTATTGGATTAGGTATATGTTTCTTTGACTCACGTAACATAATGATATGAATTTTTCATTAAAATAAAAAAAAATCTGAGGATTGAGAATTTGTATAATTTGCATTCTTCGCACTGTTGTTTAAACCATTAAAATAGCTGTCAGATGATAGTTGGGCTTAACGATGAATGCCATCTAAAATCACTTCTGCTAATGTTTACTTCTAAAAAAATTAAAACGAAGAAATGATTTGCGTCGATTTTAAATTGTACTCTTTTTTGTTGTAAATAGAACTCATTAATAAGAAAAAAATAAAATAAAATCGTAGGGTGCACGCGGGATTGAATAAGGGATCATTCGATATGTAATCGATTGCTCTACCACTAAGCTATATTTCCAGATCTGTTTCCTTAAGAAAACATGATTTGCTTAAATTGTATTAAGTTTGTTTTTTTGCCGGTTTATAGTTATATTTTCTGCAAAAATTGTTCTCCTTTATTTATGAGAAACAAAACTATTTTTGATATCGTATTGTTTCGATTTTCGATATTTATCGGATGCATTTCTGTACAAACCATATCTAAGAACACTGTAATGCATATACATTAGCTTTGTATTAATTTGCAAAAGATAGCCGTTTCGGAACCTATGAGAAAGGAACTCACACACACTGACTTTTATACAATAGTAGGGACAATTATAATGATAATTAAATCTGCTTGTCTTAACAACTTTTTATACAGACGAATATTTTCTGCACACAATACTTTTTTTAAATACTTATATCACGATTTAATCATGAATTATTACATGAATTATTATTATTTAAGAAATTATTATAGCACTAGTCATGAACTATATAACTATATAGAAAAACCTTGTATTATTACTTATACATCTCAGTACTATCAAATATATATATATATATATATATATATATATATATATATATATATATATATGAAGAAAGTCATTATTCAAGCACGTCTTATTATTTAATCCGATTTTTCTGGATATCTTTTCATTATGCCGAGCAGTCATTTTTTTTTTCAACTGACATATGCATAAAATGGTGCTCAAAAGTTATTGTCCATCTATATGCCTCTTAAGCGGTTTCTATCTAAATTTATGGACTAAAATTACTAGAAGCCGTACTCATAAAAAAAGTCAGCCTCTTTTTAACCGTATCTCATTTAACGCCGAACCCTAAGAGTATTGATTAACTAAAAATAACTAAATAAAAAACTATATAATAAGAAAATCGAAATTTCAAAAAAAATATATATGTCCCTAACCATCCTGCACCCACCTTTATTAATAATAAAAAAAAACAATCTATAAATACACCTAAGCCCCAAAGAAAAGAAAAACGGAAAAGACAACAACAATCGCTCCTGATGATAATCGGACGCACGGGTAGAAAGCGCTTGAGAAGAATATGGCTGATAACCAACTATTGGGCGCCATTTCATACATATGCCAGATGAAATAAAATAGACCGCTCAGCGAATGGAATAGATATTCAGAAAAATCGAAAAAAAAAAAAAAACTGCGTCGTCTTCAATCAAACATGCTTGAATATATATATATATATATATATATATATATATATATATATATATATATATATGTACTTTTTTAAATAGTATTGAGATGTAGAAATCAGTAAATAACACAAGCTTATTCTATATAACTTAATAGTTCATGACTAATGCTATAATAATCTCTTAAATAATCATATTATGTAATACATCATTAAATAAAAATAAAAATAATAATATGAAATACATCATGACTAAATAATGATATATATGCATATATATTTGTGTGTATAATTGTATATATATATATATACATATATATACATATATATATATATATATATATATATATATATATATATATATATATATATTGATACCTGCATGTGTCTTTACTTATCTATATGTGGGTGTGTTTTAAGTAAACCTCACTGCCTCTACAAAAGTATTTCACTGTTCATAACCTGCAACAAAACACCGAACAGAAAAAGCATTCTATATAGAAACGGTTAATCCTGCATATAATTACTTCCAATTGCCCCATAAAGTTTTTCATAATTTAAGCGAAATGATGTCGGTTAATTCGCTAATTAAACACAAACTAATTACCTCTTTCAAACAAGCGCCAGGAAAAACAATCGTCAATTAAAAACATTGCACATATCATAGAAAAAATAGAAAGTACGCATCGCACCGGATTTCATCTGCCGACAAAACGTTAATTTAATCAACGATGAATTATGGGAGGATGAATTCTCGCTCTACAATTATATGCCGGATATGGCACGAAAGTTGCAGATGCCAATTCCATAACGTTGTAATTTTCTGTAAACATAATTAGCATTTTGTTTTACTTGATCCTGTGTCATACATGCAACACTTGCCGTCATTATGGCTGAAATATTAACTTCATAATATTTGTTTATATCTTGTTTTTATACGTTTATTTATGTACACACATTGTAGTGGAACGTTCCAGGCAAAGAAATAAAAACATTATAAGGAAACGTTCTTATTTCAATCTTAAGAAAAACTAATTCGAAACAAGTTTGTTCAATGTCATTTACAAATGACAGGTAAAACAGAGAACTAGAAATCACAATAAGTAATTAGTTAAATGTTGTCAGCACATTGCCTGCTTCTAAACAAACGCTTGCTTTACTTCATTCTATCTCTATCTCCGTCTCATCATTTTAACAGCCGTCTTTTTCACACACGCGACGCTTTACTAGTTCAAGAAATTTAAATATAATTTTAACTGAAGTATAGAAAAGCATCGGGATTTTAAACGAACAATAATGAAAACTGCCTGAAAGCGACTGATGAAACTCAGTCGAAAGTACTTGCAAAAACAATTAATAGAACAAACAGATGGACCAAGGCGAGTCTGGAACGTTCTTGCACAGATTCAACCGGGAAATAAGAACGACAATTCGAAAAATAAAAAAAAAAGTTACAAAAGGAGATCATAAAGCAAAAGCGCTGTCTGCTATTCAACAATACTTGTCTGGATATATATATATATATATATATATATATGTGTGTGTGTGTGTGGGTGTGTGTGTGTGTTTGTGTGTGTGTGTGTGTGTGTGTGTGTGTGTGTGTAATGCTTGTATGTATTAGGTTCCTAGACTTAAATCCAAGGAAACTCGAGGGATTCTAAAATAGTGCTTAATGGAGAACAGACTTGGTTTAAAGTATTTTTATTATACAGACATTATTAGTTACATACGTGCATAGATGATTCAGTGAGATCCTAAATCAAACAGACTACTTCGTAAGACAAAAACAGGATTGATATTGAAAAATATCAAGATTATATTCGTTTTCTATAAGATATTCGGGTGTAGTTGTGCTTTGGAAGAAAGTGGAGTGTATACTGTGTGAATGTAGGCAGTAGGTGTTTTGGAGGAATGTGTGGTAAACGCAGCGAGTAAGAGTTGGGAGATCTTCATTAAGGGTATATATTATTATTATTATTATTATTTACCATAATAATTATTAAATACTTACAGATACTAGTGTTTAATCTTTTCGGTTGCAGAAGGTTACGTTTAACGTCAGTCGAGAGACTCAAACCCCAGCAAAAATGTCATGTCTAGCTTCATTAGCGGGGACCCGAACCACTAGTCTACCTCAAACCGCGAGAGATACAAGTTGAAATTAACATTTACTATAATAATAATAATAATTATATATATATATATACATATATATATATATATATATATATATATATATATATTGTGTGTTGCAAGGGCTGCGCTATCTCCAACAACACCTTTCCTTAATCGGCAAATCCACTGACAGGTAAAATCCCAGGACGACTGAAAACAATGCCAAGATAAGCGTAAAGCACGACACAATACCTGGACTTCCCAAATGGTCACCCATTTGGTATTGGCCATGCTCATCGTTGCTTAACTTCGGTGATCTAACGGGAACCGGAGTGTCAAACGTGATTATGCTATATTAAAAAACACACGATTAAACCAATATACTAATAAATAATAGAAGCATGAACAAAGAAGCAACACATATATCATACAATTCTGAAAAAAAAATATATGAGAATATTTATTAAAAAGTCTGCCAGCATTTATTTAAATAAATACACAGTGTTCTTTATCATAGAACCTAGCATTTATCTATATTTATATATAAATATGACCTTGTGTGTATTATTGTGCCTGTATATGTGTGAGTTCACTCTGCATGAGCTCTGAAACGGATTAGTTGAAAATTGTGAAATTTCACAGAAATGTACTTCATGTGTCTGGACTGTTGTTCGGTTTTGCATTAGAATGCATCAAATAAGTGTAAAAAAAAAGAGAAAATTCATACGCGAAAATATCAGATTAAAGAGGAAACAGTTCGATTTTGATTAAATTTAGTCTTATAAATATTCTCATGATTGGAAAATGGGCTGTTTCACCGATTTGATGAAAATAAAAGTGGTGGAAGTTATGAACATCCATTTATCCTCATGCAATTCCCGGCAACTTCGATCTCATACTATTGACTAATAATTGTAGAGATAAGTTGTTTAGACGTATTTCGGTCCGTACCATATAATACTTTTCGATAATCATCCTGGCACCTAATTTTTGTTGTTAGGGATTTTCAATCCCAGAAGTCAACTTTACCATTTTTTAAAATGTGATCGGTTTATCGCTAATTATAAACCCTCCTACCGGGGAATGCTGATGGTGATGCTCAGACATTTTTTTAGGCTTTGTCGAAGACGGGGTTTAATTCAAGAGCGTGTCTAATATCCTGTTGAGGATGTTTGCAGTGCAGTGGCGCGCATGGAAAGGGACCCTGCACTCATCCCCGGTGGGCTTTCCTGAGACCACAGTCCTAGTTGATGGAGGGTCGGCTGATGGTCTACTTGTGATGCATGTGTGATATTCTGCATAACCTCCTGTTCGGCTTCCCCTAACCCAACTGAAACTCGTTAAAAAACATGATGACAGTACAATCTAAAACTAAGCTTAAACCAGGCTTAGGGTCAAACAAATCCAACGTGCCTCCTCCCTTGAGGCTTGCATTCACAAATATCCATGGGCTTAGAACTAATTTAGCTGATGTTAAAGCATTTCTCCTAACAAATACCCCGGATATCTTAGCAGTAAGTGAGACTAACCTACACTCCTCCATCCCCTCTAACTACTTTAACATGCCTGGATATCTCCCACTCTGCCGTAAGGACTCTGACAGACATATGCACGGACTTGGAGTTTACATTCGTAATACCCTTCCCTTGACGAGAGAAACAAACCTAGAAACGGATGATCAAGCCTTTACGTGCTTTAGACTAATCATGCAACTCAACATTAGCTACTTTTACTTTCTCTACCGCTCTCCCTCGACCCAAGACTGCACCATAATAAACAAAGTATCTGACAGCATAGACACAGCACTCTCCTTCGACACTAGCGCCCAAGTACATGTATTTGGTGACTTTAATGTCCATCACAAAAACTGGCTTGGATTCTCTACTTATACAGATGCAGCAGGCAGCGCAACTCATAGCTTCTCTGTATCTCACTCCCTATCGCAAATTGTTACTTTTCCAACCCGCTTCCCTGATCAGGAAGAACAACACGCATCACTATTAGATCTGTTTTTGACTACAGTTCCTGATGATTGTGTAACGAAAGCCGACAGCCCACTTGGGAACGCTGAGCATGCGGTAATAATGGTTGAAATCGCCCTAAACTCTAGACCCAAAACTGAAGAGCCAGTGCTCAAAACAACGAGATATTATAAAAAGGCTGACTGGGAAGCTATCAGAGATCTTATCAGAGACGCCCCATGGGGAAATATTTTTTCTCTTCCTGCTGAACAGTGTGCAACTGAAACCACTGAATGGTTCAAAACTGCAATCGAAGCGCATGTTCCCATGCGGAAATTCTATAGCAAGCCTCACTCTCCCCAATGGTTTACTTCGACTTGCGCAACTGCCATTGCTCAAAGGCAGCATGCATTCCGCAGGTTTAACCGACATAAGTCCAGTTCAAACAGACACAAGTACATAGAAGCTAGAAGTAACGTTAAGAAAGAAATAGCGACAGCTAAGTGGGAATTTACGGAAACCACTAAAAAACGCATCGAAGCACAAAAATTAGGAACTCGTGACTTCTGGAAAATCTACAACAGTGTAGTAAATAATGGGCAATCAACAATTCCCCCACTAACCAACAATCACGAGGTTCTTTGCTCAGCAACCGAGAACGCTAACATGCTTGCCAGTCGGTTTGCCTCCAACTCTACACTGGACCCTCTAAACCACCCCCTACCTGACTTTCCTATGCGGACAGACGCCAAGCTAGACGATCTGGAAATCACCCCTGCTCAGGTGCATGCTATCATAAAAAACCTTGACACTTCCAAAGCATGTGGACCCGACCTCATCCCAGCTGTGCTATTAAAAAAGTGCTCAGCCGAAGTAGCTCCAGTTCTCTCCAAACTCTGCAACAAATGCCTTAATGAATCTTGCTTTCCGAGCTGTTGGAAAACTGCTTCTATGGTACCAGTATTCAAGAATTCTGGCGAAAGAACTGACCCATTAAATTATCGCCCTATTAGCCTCCTCCCAATTTTTGGCAAAATATTTGAGACCTTAATTAACCATGCTCTAGTCCAGCACCTTACAGATGCTAAACTTCTGACCGACCATCAATATGGATTTAGACAAGCCCGTTCCACGGCAGACATCCTCACTGTAATCTCTGAACGCATATACCATTCACTGGACAAAGCGGGAGAGGGCAGAGCGGTAGCTCTAGATATATCTAAGGCTTTTGACAGGGTATGCCATGAGGGTCTCCTCGGGAAGATTAGATCTTACGGTATCACTGGTAGAATACTTAACATAATTAAATCCTCCTTAGATAAGAGAAAAATCCAGGTTGTCCTCGACGGTCGTACGTCTAAACAATATAATATAAATGCCGGAGTGCCCCAGGGATCTATCCTTGGTCCTCTGCTGTTCCTGATATTCATAAATGATCTGCCCGACAAAATTTCCTCTGAGATGGGTATATATGCTGATGACACCACACTCTATAGCAGGCACGACAGGAAAACAAATGAACATATATCTAAAGTAATGGCAGAAACACTAGAGGATGACCTTAAATCAGTAGTGGAATGGGGACAAAAATGGATGGTAACGTTCAATGCCACCAAGACAAAACTGGTTTCATTCAATAATTACAAGAAACCTTCTCTACCACCTATAGCAATGGCCAACAACTCTTTAGCTGAGAGTACGTCTTTCAAGCTCCTTGGCCTAACGTTCACATGAAACATGAGCTGGAACAATTACATCGAGGGCATTGCCAGGGCCGCTGCGAGGAAGGTGGGCTCTCTCTACCGTGCTAGAAAACTACTAACACCCGAAAGTATCCTGTACCTCTATAAGGCCACTATTCGCTCATGTATGGAGTATTGCTGTCATATTTGGGCCGGTGCATCGGCTACTAGTCTCTCGCTCCTTGACAGGGTTCAAAAGAGAGTCGCAAATCTGATAGGCCCTAAACTGGCATCTAAACTTCAGCCTCTGTCCCATCGTCGAAACGTTGCATCCCTCTGGTGAATGCTCTGAAGAACTGCAAGCACTTGTGCCTCCACGACGTGAACACCCTCGACAGACCCGACAAGCTGCAAAATCCCACCCCCACACTGTAGAGATCCCTAGATGTAAAAGATCTTTCTACTCCAGTAGTTTCTTCCCCAGAACTGCTAGACTTTGGAATTCCATTCCAGGTCACTGCTTCCCCAACTGTACTGACATGCATAAGTTCAAGTGCAACGTGAACCAACATCTCGCTGCCCTAATCCCTACATAGTACCCCAGTAGATGTTTCCCCTGATAGTAGCCCCCTACACCAAAGTGGCAATGTGCCTTGTTTGGGGTGAAAATTTAATAAAAAAAAAAGTCATATGTGACATCATATATGCGGTAAGTGTATAGATGTTTTCTTTGTTTTGTACAACTCTGTAAAGAAGTTGAGGTTTAAAGTGTGTTGATTATTTAATATATTTCTTTATATCTCTACCCATGCGGGTAAAGATATAAATCGATCATGGAAATACTACTTTAAAGTGGTTTAATTGTAATTTTTCACGGTCTGGGGCGGATTTTCGTTGCTCTATTTCATAATCGATGAAATAATGCCTCCATATTCACACTGTACCTTGATACTTGTGGGAACAAATATACGTTCTCTATTTTAATGCCTTCTTCGAACGTTACTGGAGATGATTTATGCGACCCAATAACATACATACATAGCTATTCACGTATACCCATAGAAAGATGCATGTTTGCAGGCGTACATATGTACATGATTAAAAACCAGAACTTGGTAACAGATCGTAGATTGAATAATTGCGCTATCTTCATAATAAAGAGACCTCACAGACCGTATGCATTTTCAAAAAAAAAAATCACTCCAGAATAAAAGTAGATTGATTTACGCTCGTCTTTCATAAGATATTGTGAAGCTTATCACGAAAACCTACCACATGCGTATATCTATAATATAAAACTGAACGTCTGTGTGTGTGTCTGGTCACGAATAGGCTCCTATATGGTTGACTATTATAGAAAAGTGATCACATATAATGATAGAAAATGTATCGAGACACAGAAATGGGTATATTTGATCTGGCATAATGATGATTCATTAAAATTGTGAGGTCTGCGTACGCACCTGTCCACAAAGTATGGAAATACAAAATTAAAAAATTAAAAACAAACGTTTACAAGTGTTTTTGATAAAGATGTAAATAATAATACTTTGATAAGTATGTTTAACTTAGAAAGGGATGGTATAATAAAATAGAATGGAAATAGGCAAAAACTTTAATAAAGACTATTTAACTTAATTAAATACTTTGATAATTATGTTTCAGTTCGAAGAAATATGGTATGATAAAATTATGGGGTGTTCTTTCCCGACTGACCTTACTAAAATGGAAATATGTCACAAAGTTTAACAAGTGTTTTTTAATATAGATCAACCGAATATTGTGATAAGTGTTTCAGTGTGAACAGGCATGCTATAGTAAATTATGGGGTTTATCTATTTTATTTTTACTTTCATCATTTTTGCTTTGATTTTTGTACCCTCAAATTCGAATCTATCACTTTACAACCCTTCTCTTCATGACCTTTCATACTTTCATAAATCAGAGTCCATTTTCTGTACGCTGTTTTTGAACCCAGTCAACGACGGGCACTTTTGCTAGTATGTATATATATATATATATATATATATATATAATGTGTGTATGCGTGTATGTGCGTTTGTATGTATGTGTGTGTTTGTACGTATATGTGTGTATGTGTGTGCTAGTATGTATTTATAATATATATATATATATATATATATTGCTGAAACATATTGCCGGGCGGGGAGATAAATCTCATACTATTTAATATACACTGCATATCTTGTAACGAAAATTAAATCACAGGTTTGACTTACGGAAACAAATTCGCTTTGGAAATCATCTGAAAATCTAACGCGAAATAACTTCCATATCTCAAATAAGTTTACTTCCGCTTTTAAACGCAACTGTTTCCAAGTATTAATAATCGAAGTAAATTACAATTAACCTAAATTTAATTAGAAATAAATTAAATAAATTAACTTTAAATATCATTTCTTAATAGAACAATGTAAACGATTTTAATAGAGCAAATTCATAACATTGAGCAAATTATTAAAGTCGATTTTGATCAATGTAATATGCAAATACCAAAGCATGCTAGAATAAATATGTATAAACGTTTGTTTTCAGTAAAAATATATTTTGTAAAACAGTTTACCTTTATACATATTAATTTATTTGCGAACAAACAGAAAGGAATACGATCTGTCATTTTATATATATAACGACCGGTACTTTTGCTAGTCTATAAATATAAAACTATTTTATTTAAATGCCACAATATTATTGTAATGCAAGAAATATACCGCGTATATATATTTTCAGAGTTTACTTAAACAAACCTCAGTATTTGAGTATTGCTTAGTAGTGCTATAAAAAGTGCTTATGATCGAAAAAAATAAGGAAAATGCATTTTAGCTAATGGACAGTAGACGGCGGGACACGTGTCCATGGAAAATTATATTTTAGATATGCATAAATAATTACATATATTTGTGATTGTACACACACACACACACACACACACACACACACACATACACAGATATATATATATATATATATATAATCATTCATAATAATGAAATACAATAAATCTACTGCTTTGCAAATCCAGTAATTATCGGTTTTACAAAATATTATAGGATGTAATATTTAATATAAGACTATCCCAGCTAAATAGGTCCTGGACATGACCTTAAACTATATCCAGTGGTGATTCCCCAGCTTGTGGGCTTTGGGGAGTGTGGAGCCGCCCTTTAGTTACCATTGCTCCCAGGTCCACTCTGATCCGGAGTGGTAGTACCTGTTAGGGTCCCAACTATGGGTTGAATAGAAACCGATGTGAAACCAACAAATATATTCTATTCAAAAAAATTTTCTTCAAAATCTTTGGATTCGGAATTAAATAACCCGAAAAGGGTTGATATGCCGTAAAACAAAACCAACCAACCAACCAACCAAGCTAAATATAATTGCTCAATATACTAGATAGAGCAAATAAATCATAATTTAGGAATTTAAAATTTATTATTTGAAAAAGTTAAATTTCAAATATAGAAATTTTATTGTATGCAAGACAAAGAAGGGAAGGGAATTCTAATCCAAAGTTTAGCAGTTCTGGGGAAGAAACTACTGGAGTAGAAGGCTCTCTTACATCTAGGAATCTTTACTTTGAAAGAGTTGGAATTAGCTGGTTATCGGGTTTGTCGGAGGTGTTTACGTCGAGGGGTACAAGTGCGTGCAGTTCGTCAGAACATTCACCATTAAAATACTTGTAGAACAAGCAGAAGGATGCAACATTTCGTTGATGGGACAGAGTCCGAAGCTTAGATGATAGTTCAGAATCTATCAGCTTCCCGACTCTCTTTTAAACCTTGTCTAGGAATTAGTAGCAGATGCACTAGCCCAAATGTGACAACAATGCTCCATACATAGGCGAATGGTGGCCTTATAGAGGTACAGTACACTTTCGGACGTTAGTAGATTTCTAGCACGGTAGAGAGAGCCTACCTTCTTCACAACGGTCCTGGCAATGCCTTCAATGTAATTGCTCCAACTCACTTTTCCCTTTTGAAACTGATTTCTAATTTAAAATTATGAATCGTTTATATATATATATATATATATATATATATATATATATATATATATATATATATATATATGCATACATATAATGTATTTATATATATATATATGGATATATATAATGTATGTATATATATATATATATATATATATTAGGGTAGGTCGATTTTGGTGTTATGAATATGTCTATGCAGAGAAAGTTGTCAAATAACATTGAAAATAACAACACGAAATATGTTTTACTAAAACCCTATCATTTTTTGAGCAAATGTATTTAAAGTTTGAAAAATTCAATATTCCGTCGCTATGTCGCCAGATGCCGATATTAAATAAAAGAATAAGCATGCCATATTAATGCCAATTTGGTAAAAAAAAATGAAGATAGTATAAGACATATTTTTTTCTTTTGTTTGTAATATCTATATTTTTTCAGAAAACAAAATGAGAGTCGATAATAAAATATATCCTTCAAAATATTGAATTTAAAATAAATTTAAAAAATAATAACCTAGGGTTTTATTTATCCAAGTAATTTTTTCTTGTACACTGTCACGTAATCGGTTTCATTTTCATGTTTACTCAGTAACTCACGTGTTTTTAATGTGTTAAACGGGCTTAATTCAACTATAAAAAATAATTACATTTTTCATTTTATGTATTAGCAAACTTTAATTATTAAGAAAAAGAAAATTATTTTTTAAATCCTTGTGCTATTTAATAAATCTATATTAAAAAACATTTTTCTTCACAGCGTTATTTCTCTGTGAATTATTTCACTTGTGTTTTATACTCTTCGGTAAGTTCAACAATTATTATTATTATTTCTTTTTTTGATATTCATCTATTTTTTCCTAATTTCATTTTTAATTCATAATTTCCTCTGTTTAATTTCTAACAATATCGTCACATATTTTTTGCAGATATTTTTCTAACAATGAATCGGGAACGAACTATTTCTACATGCAGTCCTGATTCTACAAAAATTGCGGGCCCTCTTACTCCATATAATACAACAGAACCGTCTACTTTCCGTCAAGTTATCCAGTATAGTTATTATATGGAGAATTCACATCCAACTTTAAATACATTGTGTCACGATATTGGAATATATCAATATCATGTTAATAAAAAAAACAAATAAATTGAATGATAAAAAAATCCAAAACGCAGGACAAGTAAGCCATAGCAACAACAGCGATATCGAGGAGTGAAATAAAAATGAAGAAAGAAAGAAAAGCTCTGATATATTTAAAATTCAGAAAAAACGTTCCGGCGTTTCTGTAGGAAATAGCTAGACGTTATTAAATTGTAACGCTAATCAGTTGCAGACGGAAATCCAAAGAAAAAAGACGTCTGAACTCCGAGAAATATGATAAAAAAGCATAGTGGTGTCTTTCAGCTTAAAAAAAAAGGTTGGTTCATTTTTTACTCTTTCCATTTGTAAATTATAAAGGAAATATCGGATCTCTTTAAAAGAACTATTAAAGACACGAAAACTCAAACTTCGCCGGTGCTTGACGAAAAGGAAAGTTTATCGTACGAACAAAAAGTATTATAAACAAATAGCGAGACAACCAGAGTAACCTCCCTTTAATAGAACTATTGGAAATTTAATGATGGAGGGAGAACAACTATGTAAACATTTTTCTTTGGTTGTGAATCCGTTAAATAAAACAAATAAATATAAAACATGAAATATATATACATGTTTAATTGATTTTCTTTTCATGTTTAAAATATATGTCAAAACTTTTCTTACCTCCTATCTATTATAGCGAAAAACCGCCAATCGGTAAATGAATCTATCTATCTATCTGATATTTATTTTATAGAAGATACAAGCCTATAGACCGTGTTTAAATCGGAGGAGAGAGCGGATAATTGTTACCCCCGTTTAATGCTGTTTTTTTATGGAGGAAATCAATTAAATACAAACTGGCGCGTAGCACTCATAGCAGATTTCCACGCGATCTGAGAAAACCTCAGAAGGGGCACGCGACAACTGTTTCTTTCAAAATTAATGACAAATGATATAGATATTTCGAAAGCAGTAAATCCTCGTTTGCCTCTATTTACTAAATTGTGGATTGTGCACAAATTGCAGGACATCTGCTTTAAAAAATAAGCAAATAAATAGAAAATCCTTATCAAAATTTTTCCAAAAATGTTATTGTCAAAGAATTTGGCATTTCATTTTCTTTGTCTGACCTGACAGATGCAAGTTGTAATGACAAAACTTGTCAGTCAAGACATATAGTCTGTACATGTCTTATCAAAAACAAACTAAGTTTATTTTCTGTTTTATTTTTCTTGTTTGTTTTTAAATTAATGGCAATACAATACACATCTTAAATTAAATGAATTTTTATAATTATATTTCATGCAAACCAATGAGAAAAGAAATTCTTACATTTTTTGTATGTAAAAGAGTATTATTTCTAAGATAAGAGTAGATTAGAATAAACATTTGTTTAATTTTATATTCAGGTTCCTTTGGAAGAGCGGGTTTATTTAAAGGCCCAAAGAAATATAATAGGACCCAAATGCAATTTTCAACTGGGACCTGTTGATAAAACAGCAGTGCAAAATTTAAAAAGCTAATTGTGTTAGGAGAAAAGCAAATTGATCAATCACTCCCCTTCCCCTGTTGCTTCAACATCCCATGACCAAAATATCATTATTACATCAGAAAATAGTGATGAAACCAATAACATTTTTGAATCGGAGCAAGACTGTAAGAGTATTTACTACCTGATGAAAATTCCTCGTTACGCCATTGAACTCATCAGGGGTGATGCTTCATCAAATTTAGGTGCAAGTCTTGCAAATGCATTTCTTGTAGATCTGCAGGCTGTGGGCCTTCTAAAACAAGATATTGACTTAAAAATATTTTTGGATACATCCAAAATTGATAGAGAAAAAGAAAGAACAAAAGATAATGCCTATCAAAAACATAACCAAAACATTTGAAACCTTGTCTATATTGGTGTTGATGGGAAACACGACAAAGACACTCTATTTTACAAGGAAACTGTCAATTAAAATGGAAACAAACATCGAGGAAAAGCTAAAAGACAAGAGCACCACTTTACATTTACAAAGGAGATGGGATGTGGAATTAAAGGGGAGTATCTTACACATAGAGAGACCCCTACTGTTGGAGCAACTGTTGTTTTCTAGCAGGTGAAGTTCTCAAATTTTAGAACGGTATGAGTGTATAGATACGTTAACGGCTGTCCTTTTATATAACAAAAGCACCAGCACTAGGTGCAAATCAGGCATTGTTTAATCATTAAACATTAAACTCAAAAGCAAACTTAATAAAATATGTTGTTCCCTACACAAGATCGAGTTCCATTAAGCCATTATTTAAATCCATTGTTCGAAGTGCAAGAAGCGCAACATCATTCACGGGTCCACTCGGAAATTATGTACTATTAATCGCTAGCATTTGCCCCAGCTTGACTATTTACCAGTGAGTAGTCTTCTAGAGAAAACACCGATCAAACCGGTGACAAAAAATTACATTTAGCGAATGCTGTGGGGATTTCAAAGGGTAAAGTAGACCCTCAGTATGCAGAGAGGAGGATCGGACTTTTGAATCAGGCAAGATGACTTACTCTGGCAATCAGATTAATGTGTTTATGGACTCGAAAAATTTATCCACCAGAACTGGCCACTAAAATGCACCAGCTGGTTTGATTTATTGTAGAATTTTATACAGTTAGTTGGTTTGAAATTAAACTAGACAATATATTTTATAGCCAACTATATATTTTTAGAATGATTGGACAAATAAAAAAGCAGCATCCAGAAATTCCGAAAATTGCTTAAGAAATCTTCGATTAAATGCTTTAGCCCTTTTGCTTGAAAATATTCTGTTTTCAACATTAAAATTAGACGGAATGGAAGTGAGAGAAGAAGCTATATAAAGAAGTTTAATAATTAACATCAAACATAATTTGTTTACCATTATATTTCTCAGTTTTAATATCACTTTTAGTCAGTTTTAAATGTTGTGATTAAAATCATTTTTCCTTTCTTATTTTCTAATGATTAGCAACCAATGGACCACATCCTCTTTCCATAAACTAGATCATACTGTATTGCCCCCCCCCATTCTTTATTGCATCAATCAAGTTAACGATTACTTTTATTAGACTTCGGTGATTACCCTTAATACGGCCGTTTTTGGTAACGCTTTGGGTGAATGCATTTTGTTGGAATGTCGTAACCATCATCTACAGAAATCCATGTCTTCATATTCATAGTTAATTTTCAAAAGAGGACTCAACAACTTTTTGTAACCCGTAACAGGCATACATCTACCTAACCTTGCTTAATTTATTATACTTATTTATATACCCCACTTCTATTTTATTTTTTTCATTTTATTTCTATATCGTATACCCACTCTATTTATTCTTTACTATCATCATTATTATTATTATTATTATTATTATTATTATTATTATTATTATTATTATTATTATTATCATCATTATTATTATTAATATTATTAGTATTATTATTTTATATTCTTCATATTTTTATGATTTAATTTCCTTATATCATAATTAAATCAAAATCTGGCAATTATTAATCTTAATTTACTTAATTTCTTAGAGACCTCTTATAGTCAATACATCTAAATAGATAAATACACTTAAGTTGGATGTAACTAAGCCTCCTTTGAGATGACGCATCTTAGTGATTGCAAAGAACGCTCCCTCGCAAACCAGCATAGATGTTTAACGTTTCAAACTCCATATGACATGTACAAAAATTGCCACGGCAGTCCAAAAGTTAAGGCTACATCCTTAACTGCTTGTTTTTACCCATCTTACGCCCATCTTTTCCCTCTTTTCTCTATCTCCCGCTCCGTCTATTCCTATCCGCGTCTAGTTGAATATTTTAAACTCCCCTCGCCCCTTAATACTTTCCAATGTTTATTGATTCTTAAGACTTTTATGTTGTCGACTTAGAATTGAACTTCTTCCCCTTTTTTTCTTGTTTTTATTCTTCATCTAATAAATAGTATAGTTTTTCTAATCAAAATAACCATTTCTGTAAAGTCTGATGAAGTGACTGGTTCGCTGATACGATTCGGTAATCGAAACAGGTAAAACGGTAATAAAAAATATACATTTTCCTCTGTAATAGTATTGAGCACTTTCTTCAGGTTTTTACTGATTACAACTCTTGCTATATATATATATATATATATATATATATATATATATATATATATATATATATATAGTAGCTGAAGTGCCTGACGTTGACAGGTTGTATTTTATATATTTGAATATTCTTCCTAATACATAATAATATTGATTAAACGAAACGTTAATTCAGAAGTCTTTTTTTCATATCCCCTATGAATATCCGTAGAAGGTGCTTTTATTTTGTAGAGAGCCCGCCAATAGCCTTAATCCTCCTTTCTTGTTTAATTTTTTTTCTTTTAGTTCTTTCTCTTTCAAAATGTGATGTAAAAAATCTAATTATCATTTGACATCATAGTCAATAAATGTAAACTCCTTTTTCCTTTAACTATTTCATGTATAAAGATGGCATTAGTAATCTATTCTGTTAATACAATAATTAAAAATGGTTGCGGTTTGCTTGATCTCTGGTGCTTAAAAAGACTTTGTTGTATGCGGCGCGTTTGGTGTGTTGGAAGAGTGGTTGCCTCGCATGCAAGTGGTGCTGGTTTCGGATGTGTCTAACTGATGAGCTAAAATGTGGACGAAACTAGAGTCTAGGACTTCCGGTTTGTTGACTTTAATGGATCTTGTAAGGTGCGATGTTGTCTGGCTGTGAAAATAATTAAAATTTATTTTCAAGCAGTGTAGCTGTTGCATTAATCTTGAAGAACTTCTACATATACAACATTGGAAATGTCACACGTACTGCCTGTTTCCAAGGACGCTGGAAAAATCGTGGGATCCTTCTACCGCTCCAGAATGTATCTCACTACTGATGCAATTCTCTATGTGTATAAAAGCCAATTACGTCCAAGGATGGAGTACTGCTGCCACATCTGGGCAGGAGCTGCTAAAAAAGCCTATCCTGCCTTGACAGAGTACAAAATAGAATTCGTAACTATGCGAGGAATGCCCTTTTCTCTTCACTGCAGCCTCTCTCCCACAGGAGAGACGTTGCGAGCCTGTCTTTGTTTTATCGTTATTTCCATGGCAAGTGCTCGTCTAAGCTCCAGTCTCTCGTCCCCCCTCGCCAATCTTTCACGAGAAACACCCGCCATGCTGAAACTGCTGTCATTAATTTTCCCCACTCTTTATCTGTGCCTAAATCAAAACGTAGATTCCATGAGCAGAGCTTCTTTCTCAGAAGTGCACGACTGTGGAACTCTCTTCCGTTTGCCTGTTTCTCACCTGACTACAACATAAACAAATTCCTGACAACCCGCCCTCTTAAGTAATACACTTTATCAAATCTCCACTACTAATGATTACTACAATACTATCTCATTGATCACTGTACACACAATAACCCTTATACCTGAGTGGCCTCCGGGCCTTGATACGTATGTACATCCATGTAAAAACAAAATTCGGGTGTAACATCTAACAGGTTTTAAGGAATAAGGAAAATCTTATCCTAATAATTCTCCGGAGGAAATCTACCAAAAATATGAACGAAACTTTGAGAATTTTCTAAAAAGACCACAGGCTCTCCTTCCGTTTTTTTTTTTCCAAAATGTTATAATATCATATCTACTTTTGAGTGAAAGTGTCTGCCTATGTACATTTCCCTACGGAATAACTCTGTCAATTTTAAGTCTATAGACTCGAGATTTTATATACAGGGTATTGAGATTGGGGAAAATCTTTGTAATCGATTTTCGGCCAGAAATTTTGCTGCTAAGGGGTCAAAGTTCAACGATATGACCTTAGAGAACTCTTCCAAACTCCTTCGCCAATTTTGGATATAAACACTTGAAATTTTAGATATAGGTTCCTTGGACATAGACCTTACTTAATAATTATATTTGAGCCCTGGGCACTTTTCTACAGGTAAGGGTCGCCTTTTTCGCTGATATTTTCGAAAGTCATCCCCTCTTTTCGATTGTCTAGCCTTAATTTAAACCTACGTCACTTCATGCTTGACGGTGGTTGCAACATCAAATACGTCACGCTTGTTTCACGTTCTTTTCCTCTTCACGATACGGGTTCAAACCTGCCTTCCTACTATCACTTGTTTTTTTTTTGCTTAACACACACCTCCAAACACCCGGGCAACGCCGAGCACCCATGCTAGTATATATATATATATATATATATATATATATATATATATATATATATATATATATATATATACGTTTCATTTTTTATTACCGTATCTTTCTGTTAAGTTACATTATTCTTTCAGCTACCCGGCCGATTTTTTTTTTACTGTCTGTAGCTTCCTCAGATTTTACAGAAAGGTTCGTTGTTATGGGATGAAAGAGTGAAAGCGTGAACAGGGGAGGGGTTCGAGAAGAGCGGGGGGAAAAGAGGATGGGAACGAGGGGAAAAGTGGGAGGGGGTGCTTGGTATATCGGTAATGTTTTAGTTTTGAAGCTACAGACGGCCAAAAATACGGCCGGGTAGCTGAAACAATAATGTAACTTAATAGAAAGATACAGTAATAAAAAATAAAACGCATATTTGCTCTACAACAGTATTGAGCACTTTCTTCAGTTTTTGTTAATTACCATTTCTACTATATATATATATATATATATATATATATATATATATATCTGCTAGAGCATATTTGAAAGTGTATACAAACTGCTATTAGCGCATAATGCGATGCTCTTTGTGTAAACAAATCCATTTAGGCATTTGGACGATATCAAAAATATCGTTAATTCCCTACCCGCACAGCAACAGCGAAAAAGCGTAACAAGTTTTTATGATAAAACCCCGTAAACATTTTTTCAATTTTGATCCTTTAGCAGCTAGTTGTTTTTCCGAATTATAAGCGATTACGGAATTTTCCACAGGTCTGAATATCCTACGTACGAAGTATACAGTCTGTAGATAAAAAATTCGTTGAATATATAGATTGAGAACCATCCTCATATATACACACATCATCTTGTTTATATATATATATATATATATATATATATATATATATATATATATATATATATATATTACTAGCAGGCCCCCCCGGCGTTGTCCGATCGTAAATACACAAATATTATATTTTGGATTTGCAAGATTATTATTTATTATAAACAAAATTACCATAGGTATAAGACGTAATTCAGTAAAACACATGAATGAAAAAAAAGAAACTGCAAGTATTATATTTATATAAACAGATCATTATTTGAAAGTAAACAAAAAAACACAAACTCGAACTGAAATCGAAACCTAAAGCATTAGACCAAATAAAGACGATCTTTCAAAAGTGTTTTTTAACCGACTTTTTCTTGACATAATGTGGAAGCTGTCATATTTCCCGGTCGTGCATGCGCATTCGTGAAACAGTTGACAAATAGATAAAAATACGACAATTCTATGTAACAATTTTGAAATTTTGACTTTTAAGCGCTCTTTTATTTATTTATTTATTTCTTTACATGGTAGTAACCATTTATCAAGAGCCGAAGGACACTCGGGGATAAGGTTTATTGCGTGTACAGTAATCTATGGGACAATATCGTAGTAATCGTTAGTATTGGAGATTTGATAAAGGGTCTTACTTAAAAGGACGGTTTATCAGAAATGTGTTTATGTTGGACCAAGTTTTATTCAGGTGGAAACAGGCAAACGGAAGATGGGTTCCCCAGGCGTGCAGTTCTAAGAAAGAAACTTTGTTCATGGAATCTACGCTTTGATTTAGGCACAGATAAAGAGTGGGAGAATTTATTGACAGTGGTTTCAACTAAACGGCTGTTGACTGTGAAAGATGGCGAGGGGACACCAGAGATTGGAGCTCAGACGAGCACTTGCCATGTAAATAACGATAAAACTAAGAATGGCTCCCAACGCCCCTTCTGTGTGAAAGAGGTTGCAGGGAAAAGAAAAACGCATTCCCTACTAAGCTACGAATTCTATTTTGTACTCTGTAAAGGCAGGATAGGCTTTTTTAGCAGTTCCTGCCAAGATGTAACAGCAGTACTCCGTCCTTGGGTGTACCTGGATATAGATAGAGAATTGCATTATCAGTGAGATATCTACGGGAGCGGAAGAAGGTACCCACCAATTTTCCAGCGGCATTGGCAACAGATTTGATGTACGTGTTCCATTTTAGATCAGGAGTAAGGTTCAGTCCCCGGAGCTTGTCAAAACATGGGGCCTCCCCAAAACGAGAGTCATCCATATCAATTGATTCCAGATGGGGATCAGAGCGTTGATGATGTACAGATAGAAGCTTGATTTTAGATGCATTAAAAGTAACCAACCACCTCTTCCCTCATTGTACCACGCGCTCAAGATCAGAGGAAACAGAATCAGAGAGAACATTTACGGCCTAGCATGTTTTATTATTCTTTTACAGTGGTTGCTGGCAGTCCTGAAAGCAGCTTTAATTTAAGTACATCAATTACGTTGGTAGCTATGGAAAACGTTAATTCTGTGCGCGATGGCAGCAGCACCTTCTGGGGAGAACTATGGCTGGCTGTTCGGTTTTTGTTGGAATTTTCGTGATGGAATGGATCAGACTATACCTACAATTAAGCATTCGATCAGGTATGATACTATAGAGGACACATCCTTTTTAAACATTGAATGCAGAAGTAGATCAGCTATAAATGTACGGAAGCTGTCCCAGTCAGCCATAGAGTATAGAAATATAGAAATATACTTTAGTTTTACCATCTTGGATCATTTTGGTAAATTTAATTGTATTTTTTATTTTATTTTATTATATATATATATATATATATATATATATATATATATATATATATATATAGGCATCCACATACAGTACTGTATAGCATGTGAGTAATTGAATTACGATGTTTTGACATTGTCCAAATGCCTCCGCTCGATTTGTTTACACAAAGAGAGTCACTTAATACGCTAATGGCAGTTTGTATATCACTTCCCAATATCCTCAACCCAAGATAGGGTGCGTTAGAGTTATCCACATACAGTACTGTTTCGCTGCTTCACTGCTCATTAGTGCGGCTAGACAGGCAACTGGCTAAAGCCAGGATCGAATCCCGACCGCCCAAATGACAGTCTAGGCTTCTAACCATTGCACTCTACGGCTGCTATATATATATATATATATATATATATATATATATATATACATATATATATATATATATATATATATATATATATATATATATATATATATGTGTGTGTGTGTGTGTGTGTGTGTGTGTGTGTGTGTGTGTATTGGGGAAAGGGAGAGAGAGAATTGCTAAAGCCATAATATTACTTTTTTCTATTCTTTTCATGTTGTATAGCTCATACTATATAAAACATGCACATTTCCTGTTCAGTGCAATCTCTTTTATAAGCTACCGCTTTGATTTTTCATCATGACAAAAGGAAACACGGCAGAGAAACTCGGAAATCGTTCCGTGATGTATACACTCTAATGTATTATACGTTAAGATATCGGGTGCAAAATGATGAAAGAAAGTACATAACAAAAACTGTCCTCGCTTGAACATGCTATTTGTGTCAAACTGTTGAAGAGAAAAATATTGAATTATTCAGAATTCAAATAATTTCTATTTTTATAAAACATTCTCGAATTTTGAAGTAAAATATATTCGGAAATAAAGGTGATTAAATTTGTACAAAGGAAATATTTTCAGATTAGTCACCGTGCTGCACTGCACTGTACATATTTACATGCGTATGTGAAGATGATTGTTTTGGTGTGTTTGTGTGTCTGTGCTTGTTTTTGTTTTTCGAAAAATTTAAATCGATTTTTATTTATAACATCTTAAATTTAGTGATTGTGTGGGTCATCTTATCTTACTCTTTACCACCAAAATATGAAAGTACACATATATTTCTAATTGTAATCTAATGTATAAACAGCTATATGCATGCAAGTCGATCTGTTTATCTGTTTCCATATTTTCAAACTCTATCTCCCCCGAAACTAAAAGTCGCAGAGCGGCGTCAAGGGTCTCAAATGATTGGATTTTTCTACGAGCGGTTAAAATTTCTGACTTTGGTACTAGCGGATGGTATCTAAGACATACTTTTTATAACTTTTCAATCATTCATATATACTGGCTATTCGTGTGTTGAAAATTGGCTCATTAATAAATAAGAAATCTGCATTAATTAATATCTAATATTTATGCGTATTTTACGACCGGGCAATGCCGGGCAGTCTGCTAGTTATTACATAAAGTAAGAACTCGGATATAAACGAAGTGCCTTAATAACTGTGATTCTCTAGTCAAGCTTCTGTAGAAGAACACGAAACAGCAACAAAATATCAATGATTTCACAACACGCTTGTTAAGAAGCAAGATAAGTGTTGACATAATTGGCCATGAAAATTAAGAAGAAAGAAAAACTAAGAGGACATCTACACAAAAATTGTGAACATTGGATCTGAGTTGATTGCTGTGGTTTAGTTTTTTTTTTCTTTTGATAAATCCATCACTGTTGAGTTATTTAAAGTGAATAAGGTTAAATTTACAGTAATTATTTTTTTGTCCCCCAATTTACGGGAGAGAGACCTATGTTTTTAGTGGCGTCCGTACATCTGTACATTCGTTAATCCAGACGATTGCCAGGTGAACGTTCATTAGTTTTTCATGAAATTTTGTCACAAATTATATTTCATTAAATAGATGTGCACAGTATAAAAAAAAATGCATACATTTCCGTTGCATCCCCAAGGGCTCAAAAGCGGTAAAAAATGCCCCCAAATGACCAAAACTGACTCGTTTTGTTCCATAACTTTTGATTCATTCATTAGATTTTTCTGAATCTTTGCTAAAATATGGAGCCCAGTGTTCTTAATAGAAATCCAATATAGGTGACCCTGGCAAAATTCTTGTTTGTGTTCCCAGGGACGTTTAGTGCAAAAAACGCTCCTTTTTGTCATTCTTTTTTCATATTTCTCAACAAAAAACTTGATATGTCTGACTATATAGTGTTTTTTCCACGGTGGACACCTAAGGCCTGAAACTGCACCGTTGTCGACTTACTCTGGGATTCGGCGTCCTAAACAGAGATCGGAAATACACCAAAATGGATAAAAGTTACACCTTTTGCCCCATACTGGTTGATCTATTAATTCGATTTTCCTGACACTTGGCCCAAATCTTTTGGAGCATCATCTCACATGCAGCACCAGAGGGGATCCACGCGAACACTGCTTGTTTGGGAAGGTTTTTATTTGGATTATAGAATGTTTTATATTCTTTAAATAGTAGGATTAGTTTATTTGATTTTTGTAATGCAAAACTTCTACTAACGGGTTTTTTTAAACCACTTACTAAAAATCAGTGCATTTTTTTTTGCCTTGAGAGATAAATTTGAAGGCATATCATTGTGAAACTGTAATTATCAAGGGTAGGTTTAAGTAATTTGCTTGAAGCATTGTTTTATGTTATAACAGAGATCAAAATATATAAAAGGCTGATCAATGTAAACATTTGATGGATGAACTCTAGCTGAAGCTACTTCAAATATGATGGTGGGACCAGCTATGCAGGTTCACTTTTATTGATATATATATATATATATATATATATATATATATATATATATATATATATATATATATATATATATATATATGCATTGTTATGCACTATTTTACATGTATGGTGTTCTTACCAGCATCCACCAGTAAGGCAGTGTGTCACTGGTGCAATATATCGGCGCGAGTTCCTTTGTAAGGCGTGTGTTTGACATTCAAACGTGCATGATGTGGTATATAAAAAATGGAGCAGTTTTACAGCGATAGGAGTTACATTTATCTGTTTTAGATGCATAATTTATTAATAGGACTATGACAACAACCAATTTCTTCATTGTTTTGACTCTCGAGTATATATCCGACACAGACACAATTAATCAATTGAGAACCACATACATAAAAACATATAAGGTATCAATGGATATATACCTGAGAATAAAAATAAGGAAAATTATATGCTGTTGTCCTGTTTGCTAATATCGAACTAATGTTGTTACTAAATATTATTTTAAAAAAATCTATTTGTATTGCTCTTTTTGTTATTTACTAAGTTTTTTATTACTTATTCATTCTTTGTATAATTGCACCATACATTGGTCGTTGCCTTCTATAATTCCATTATAAAAATACATGGTTCTATCAAATTACTTTTTATTTAGTTATACTTTTCTTAGAACGGCTTTATGTTTTATTTTTATTTTTTTTGTCGTTTTTTATATTGGGTTTTATTAGCCGTTTTGTTGTTTTCCTGCTGTCTAAATATAAATATTTAGTTTTTGTATGAGTGTGTTCCATTTGGCTTCTTTATCGGGATGCCCATTGGAATTAGAAACGGCCAACGTCAACAAAGAACCAACCGCGTTGTATTCTGTTCAAGAGATCGAATGTTCTTGCTAAGAATTTTGAGTACTCATGCACTTATTGATCCGTGCTGAAATAATAACACTATTATTTAAAAAGCCATTCATAACATGGGGAGGGAAAGGTGTTTTGTACCTATTCTGTACCTTACAATGGAATAAAAAAACATACCATAAAACTTTTATTAAACTTGGAAATACGATTTAAAAATAGCGCGGATCAGTAAGTGCATTAGCACCGAATTTTTTTATACTTTAAGTTTAGTTTTAGGTACATAGGAATAGCAAAAAATATTTCCGGCGATTTTAGCGTGATAATTTTGTTGGCAAGGTTTTACAAGAGAAACAAGAGAGTTGAGCTAAATCAATCACATATCCTCGAAATGAAGATAATATGGACTAAGCAATGCAACATCTCTTCTTTTGAAAGGGGTTTTTAGAAAATGAAGTCCCTTACAAGAATCCGAGGTTTACTTTCCTAACTTGACGTTACATTGTAACGAGTTAAAAATCAATAAGAATTAATTTAAGATTTCCCGAAAAAAAAACAAGAAATGAAATAATTTCAAAATGGAATTCTCTAAAAACTGAATATAAACTTTTATTAACAAAGACAGATTCGAAACTTTAAAAAAAAAAAATGGCCAAAAAATAGTTCCCAACTAGATAGATTCTAGTTTGAACATTTATTTTTATTGGCCGTCACATAATTGCTCATCACTAATATGACAGTAACTGCAGCGTTAACGTCTACGGTATTCGATTTTTTGTTATCGTATACATCTATAAAATTATAATTTTTTACTTGCATGCTTGAATCTTGTCTTCCACGATCGAGCGATTCCATCTTTTTAAAAAGAGACGACAGGTTATTTTATGTCTGCTCGATTGGTTGAATCTTGTTTTTGATGAATAGTACATTCTATATTGTTAGAAAGAAAAGGTGAACGTATATATATATATATATATATATATAAATATATATATATATAAATATATATATAAATATATAAATATATATATATATATATATAGATAGATATATAAATATATATATATATATATATTTATATATATATATATATATATATATATATATATATATATGGGGGGGGATCGTGGCTCGGATGCCAAATAATAAAGGTGGACAGGTGTATGTTTTAGTTTCCGTTCTAGCTTATGGCACCAAAATTTTGATCTCACAACTATATCTCATAATTATATAATAATCGATAGAGAAACGCCTTTATAATAATATTAAATACGTAATCTGCATTAATTAAAATATTATATCTGAGCGTAATTTACCATCAGGCAACGTTCGTAAGCATTCTAGGAATATATATATATATATATATATATATATATATATATATATATATATATATATATATATGTGTGTGTGTGTGTGTGTGTGTGTGTGTGTGAGTGTGCGTGTGTGTGTGCTCGCGCTTACATTCAGAAGAAATTGGTCAGCTGTAAAAACGATAATCAGGTTAATTCTCCTGAGAACTAAATATACAAAGTACAAAAAGATCATTGAACATGTACGTGAAAGGAATTTGTTCGAGATATGTTTCCTTATAAAATATTGCGTTTTCTGATACATATCGCGGGAAAAGCAACATAAAACATTTTGTTATCGTTAACAAAATCGAAATTAAATACACGACAAACGAAATAGAACTATTCAACTGCAACGTCTTATGGGAAAGTACCAGTTAATATATAATACGACACAAACTAGGAGACGCCTGTATGATTCTCAAGCAGATCGAGTGAAAAGGAAATGAAAGAAAGAGAGGACATGTATATATCGTAGCGATATCTTATTGCCATGCAGTGAGAGAGATAAATTTAAATATATTAAACTATATAAATTAAAGTAAATTAAATGGAAGAGAGGATATGTTTATATCGTAGCGATACCATATTGCTATGCAGTAGGAGAGCTACTTTTACGTATTCTCCCTCTTCCTCTTTATCTCTGTACGTATATATATATATATATATATATATATATATATTTATATATATATATATATATAAGAGAAAAGAAATTAAAACTGTAAGTTTGAAAGTGGCTGGTTACTTTTAATGCATCTAAAACCAAGCTTCTCTCTTTACATCATCAACATTCTAATTCACATTTGTCATTAATGAAATGAATGGCTCTCGTCTTCAGGAGGCCTCAAGTTTTGACAAGCTTCTGGGCTTGACCATTACTCCTGATCTTAAATGGAACACGTATATCAAATCTGTTGCCAAGGCCGCTGGAAAAATGGTGGGATCTTTCTATCGATCCAGTAGATATCTAACTGCTGATGCTATTCTCTACCTATATAAGAGCCAGGTACGTCCAAGGATGGAATAATGTTGCCACATCTGGGCAGGAGCTGCTAGAAAGGACTTGTCCTGCCTTGATAGCGTTCAAAATAGACTTCGTAGCCTCGTAGGAGATGTCCTTTTCTCCTCCTTGCAACCTCTATCTCACAGAAGAGATGTTGCGAGTTTGTCTCTGATGTATCGTTATTTTCATGGAAAGTGTTCAACTGAGCTTCAATGTATGGTCCCCCCTCGCCAAACTTTCACAAGAAACACTCGTCTAGCTGTAAACACTATCAATAATTTCCCCCACTCTTTATCTGTGCCTAAACCTAAACGTAGATTCCATGAACAAAGCTTCTTTCTTAGAACTGCACGCCTGTGGAATTGTCTTCCGTTTTCCTGCTTTCCGGCTGACTACAATATGGATGTGTTCAAGTCTAAAGTAAATAAGTTCTTGATGAGCCGTTCCATATAAGTTATTAAATTTACCAAATTTTCATTACTAATGATTACTATATTGACCAATTTCTACTGTACACTCTTTAACCCTTATCCTTGAGTGGCCTCTGGGCCTTGATAATGTGGTGATGCCTTTGTAAAAAAAAAAAAAAAAGATACAATCCAATTTATTGTTCAACTGAATACTCACAAAAAGCTATTTACATGAATAGCTTTTTGGAGTATTCATCGAACAATAAATTTGATTTTAACTTACAGTTTTAAATCCTTTTCTCTTACAATAAGCTTTTATCTCTATTATTTGTGTATTGAGCTTTTGTATTTGGTTGGGATTTAAATATCTCTATATAAATAGTATTCATATTAGATCAAAGTTTACCATTGCGTATATCAGGTAAACATTGCATCACCTTTGGTTTCACTTATTTCATGTATCTAAATAAATTTATATAAATAAACGTATTTAATCTGTTTATTTTACTTATTCACTTTAATAGTGCTCAATGTGTGAGTACAGCAATATGGAATGTCATTAAAATACATGTAATAATTAAGATTCACAACATTTCCCGTGCTTTACCATCGAGAAGAGTCTGCAATCAATTCCTAAGGACAAATGAAACGCGTAAAATTTTGTGTAACATAATTTCCATATATAGTTACATACCTTATTGCATACACACACACACGTATATATATATATATATTGTTATATATATATATATATTGTTATATATATATATATATATATATATATATATATATATATATATAATGTGTGTATGCGTGTAAGTGCGTGTGCGTTTGTACGTGTGTGTGTGTTTGTACGTATATATATATATATATATATATATATATATATATATATATATATATATATATATATATATTGTTGAAACCTATTACCAGGCGGGGAGATGAATCTCATACTATATAATATACTCTGCATATCCTAACGTGTTACAAAAATTATATAACATGTTGAACTTACGGAAAGAAATTCACTTTGGAAATCATCTGAAAATCTAACGCGAAATAACTTCCATATCTCAAATAAGTTTACTTCGGCTTTTAAACGCAACTGTTTCCAAGTATTAATAATTGAAATAAATTACAATTAACCTAAATTAAATTAGAAATACATTAAATAAATTAACTTTAAATATTATTTCTAAATAGAACAATGTAAACGATTTTATTAGAGCAAATTCATAACATCGAGCAAATTATTAAAGTCGATTTTCATCAATGTAATATGCAAATGAAATTACTCATTGATTTAAGATTTCTTTTGAATAAATAGTGTATACAAATACATGCTAGAATAAATATGTATAAAAGTTTGTTTTCAGTAAAGAAAAAATATTTGAAAAACAGTGTACCTTTATACATATTAATTTATTTGCGAACAAACAGAAAGGAATACGATCTGCCATTTTATATATATACATATATATATATATATATATACGTATATATATATATATATATATATAAGATAGATAGATAGATAGATAGATATAGGTACGTCTGTAAACAGATATATACTTCTAATGCATATATTCAATATATAATTTAAAATTGCCACAATTACTTATGTAAAAAATACAAATGGATGTACACACAATTCTCTATCGATTATTATATTGGATATGAGATTACACAATAAATACTTTATTAAACATTCCAAAGTCACACAATAATCATTTAATTTACTTATTGTTTCATTGCTGGATCTTACACACGTATAATTGAATGGCAGAAATTTTCTTATTCTTTTCAATCCAAGATACCAAACAATAACTATATTTTTAAGGGCCTCATGTAAGTCTCGCATGAAAATTTTGGTATATGCATGACATCCAATTAAACACGTATCAGTCGCAGCAACAAAGTAAGATGAACGTGATTTAACTGAATACATCTGTGACTTTTAAATTCTTAATAAAGTTTTTTTTATTATAGAAACTTTAAGATATCTACCAAGCTTCCACTATTTAAATTTGGATAACGCAAACAAATTATCACATGACAAAAGAAAATTATTTTCAAAACTTTCAAATTTCATAAATTTAATTCCATTTAGAAAAAAATTGGAATTATTATAAGAACATGAAATCTTTTGCATGCGTGCGTCCTTGTTTAGAAAACATCTAGACTGTGTGAAACTATCTACGATAATGATATTTTAGTCTCCCACGTATGTATTCTGCATAGGCGAGATGGACCAGCTTCCATCCGAAATTGAAAGTGTCAATGCACAAGCGGCCGTTAGTTCCATGATATAACATATAGTTTGATACTGATTTATTTTCATATCAATGAATTTGCTGCCTCAAAAGGACGTTATAACAAGGACCATAGGGGATAGGACCATGGAGGGGTTAGTAGCAAATAAAACAAGACGAAAGTAAAATGTCCTTCAGTGACATTAGTTTTCTTAATAAGATTGCAACTAATTCCTGCAGACAAGTAAATTTGTGTCCAGCCGTGTAGTGTGAGCTAGTTAGTCTAGCTGTGTAGTGTGAGTTAATTGTACCCAGCCGTGCAGTGGAGCTAGTTGTGTCCAGCCATTGTGTGTGAGCTATTTGTGTTTATCCGTGTAGTGTTAACCGTTTGTGTCTACGTGTGAACTGTGAGATAGTTGTGTCTAGTCGTGTAGTGTGAGCTACTTGTCTGTAGCTGAGTAGTATGAGCTAGTTGTGTCCAGTTTTTTCTATCTGAGTAATGAGCTACTTTTGTCTAGCTAAGTAATGAGCTAGTTGTATATACCCGTGTAATTTGAGCTAGTTGTGTCACGAATGATAACATGTACTCTGAACTGTGCGTCTTATTTCGGTTTCGTAATAGACACTTTCTAATTTCAATAGCAAATGAAGAAGAAGGAACGTGCATTAATATATAATGTTGTACATATCTGGAAAAATTCGTTCGTTTTCATATTTGATATTTCTTATTTCTTTGGAAGTGTCGTATAATCTCATGTATGTTTATTGAACAGACTACGGCATCCCAAACTTATGTTTAAAACTGAATTCTGTTCACCAAGTAGATAAGCCCCAAAATTGTTTCCTTAAATAATATGACTCCTGTATTCATAAAAAATATTTTATGATCATACTTTTCAATTTAGTGACTCGGTATTATCCCAGCTATAGTAACATATTTCGTCGTCTATATTTATAAACAAAAATGGTTTAAATATTTTCTCGTATCTCTGAAAATATGCCGTAATGTCTGTACGCACATTCTTTAAGTCATTGATTATGGGAATAAGGAATTAGTGTTAACTTGGTCTCTATCCACTGAAAACTTACTTAAAAGACGTGAAGACGTTTTCTTGTGTATATGGATGTCTTTTACATGTTTATTTCTGAGTGATTAAAAATAATACTTTTTTTTAATTAGAGGTCTTTGCTATGATTTTTCTTGTTATTTCAAATATTCTGATCTGAAGTTAAAAAAAAAACTCTATTGTTTTTTGTAACTGGGAGATCTTCCTTTGCATTACCTTTCGTAATATAATTCGTAAAAAAATATTGTTTTTTGTAACTGGGTGAACTTTCATTGCATTACCTTTCGTAATATAATTCGTAAAAAAATATTGTTTTTTGTAACTGGCTGAACTTTCATTGCATTGCCTTTCGTAATATAATTCGTAAAAAATATTGTTTTTTTGTAACTGGGTGAACTTCCATTGCATTGCCTTTCGTAATATAATTAGTAAAAAAATATTGTTTTTTGTAACTGGGTGAACTTTCATTGCATTACCTTTCGTAATATAATTCGTAAAAAAATATTGTTTTTTGTAACTGGCTGAACTTTCATTGCATTGCTTTTCGTAATATAATTCGTAAAAAATATTGTTTTTTGTAACTGGGTGAACTTTCTTTGCATTACCTTTCGTAATATAATTAGTAAAAAATATTGTTTTTTGTAACTGGGTGAACTTTCATTGCATTACCTTTCGTAATATAATTCGTAAAAAAATATTGTTTTTTGTAACTGGCTGAACTTTCATTGCATTGCCTTTCGTAATATAATTCGTAAAAAATATTGTTTTTTTGTAACTGGGTGAACTTCCATTGCATTGCCTTTCGTAATATAATTAGTAAAAAAATATTGTTTTTTGTAACTGGGTGAACTTTCATTGCATTACCTTTCGTAATATAATTCGTAAAAAAATATTGTTTTTTGTAACTGGCTGAACTTTCATTGCATTGCCTTTCGTAATATAATTCGTAAAAAATATTGTTTTTTTGTAACTGGGTGAACTTCCATTGCATTGCCTTTCGTAATATAATTCGTAAAAAAATATTGTTTTCTGTAACTGGGAGATCTTCCTTTGCATTATCTTTCGTAATATAATTAGTAAAAAAATATTATTTTTGTAACTGGGAGAACTTCCTTTGCATTACCTTTCGTAATATAATTCGTAAAAAAATATTGTTTTTTGTAACTGGGTGAACTTTCTTTGCATTACCTTTCGTAATATAATTCGTAAAAAAATATTGTTTTTTGTAACTGGGTGAACTTTCTTTGCATTACCTTTTGTAATATAATTCGTAAAAAATATTGTTTTTTGTAACTGGGTGAACTTTCTTTGCATTACCTTTTGTAATATAATTCGTAAAAAATATTGTTTTTTGTAACTGGGTGAACTTTCTTTGCATTACCTTTCGTAATATAATTCGTAAAAAATATTGTTTTTTTTGTAACTGGGAGATCTTCCTTTGCATTACCTTTCGTAATATAATTAGTAAAAAAATATTGTTTTTTGTAACTGGGTGAACTTTTTTTTGCATTACCTTTCGTAATATAATTCGTAAAAAACCTTGTTTTTTTTAACTGAGTGAACTTTCATTGCATTACCTTTCGTAATATAATTCGTAAATTCGTTATTTGCTTATCAATAGCACCATAGTTCAACAACCAAACTCACTAAAACAAAATATTGGAAATGCGTGTTTTATCCACTTTCTATGACAAAACCAAGCAGGGCTTATAGAACTTTTCAGACTGATTTAGGTGTATTAGTAACGTGCATTTATCATTCCACAATACTTAAAACAATACTATCAGAGCGCCTGACGTAGCCCGAGATTGAATGGTGATCACTGAATGTTTCACACCCGTATTACTATTGCAACCGAAAACGATGAAACCGGCCATTTTGCAAACAAAAGGATTGTTTGTTTGCTATAGTAATCGAAAGTATCCCTGTCATATCAGAGAACCTACTGAAGATTTTATATGCGTGGCCTTATTTTTTGGGGCCGGGATAATGAATTAAAATTAAGTTTAAAATGAAAAAAAAAAACAACAAACAAGTAGAATAGTTCAATTTTGCTTTAAACAGAAACAATTATTTCGAAAGCGTCCCTGTCATATAAAAGAAGCTACTGTTGATTTTATATGTCGGAATATTCTGCTTGTATGGCTATAAAACCTTTTAAATTCACTTGATGAAAGGCTGCATAAAGTGTAAACTATAGTCAAAATTGACTGCTCCTTCTTTCATCGGATTATTTCGATTGTCGATTAGCGACAATTATCGAAGATATTCAAACACAAACAAATTATCTAAGAATACTGCGAGGAATATAAAATACCTTCGTGTGAAATTTCATAAAAGTCATCTAAGTCTTTTACGAATCCATTGAAAACGAACTCCCCCACCCATACACAGACAGATATACCCACAAAAAGTTCCGTTCCTATAATAGTAGATATAGAGATATATTTACTTTAAATAGTGCGAAGGACAATTTTGAAACTAATTAAACCCATTGCAATGCAGACCATCGGTTTATCTTGTTAGCAATGTAAATGCACTCGTAATTATTCTCGTTTGTGAATAAGAAACGAAACAGCCACTTATATTTGTTCCACTAATCACAGATTTTCTTCCTAGTTTTACAGAGAAATCACCACTTATCAAGACCCGGAGGACACTCGAGGATTAGGATTAATGGGTATACATTACTCAATGTGATTATAGCGTAGTGAACATAACGGTAGTTGGAATTTTGTCAATTGGATTTCTTAGAACTTGTTTACGTTAGACTTAAAGACAATCAGATCGTAGTCAGCTGGAAAGCAGGCAATCGGAAAAGAGTTCCGCATGCATGCAGTTCTAAGAAATACGCTTTTCTTCGTGGGATCTTTATTTAGGTCTCGGCACAGACAAGGAGTGTGGGAAATTATTGATAGTGGTTCAGGCCAGACGAGTGTTTTCGTGAAAGTTTAGCGAGAAGGTACTATAGATTAAAGCCCAGATGAGCACTTGCCACGAAAAATAACGATAAAGCAGAGACAGACTCGGAACGTCTCTTCTATGTAAAAGAGGTTGCAGGGAGGAGAAATGACATCACCCACTAAGTTACGAAGTCTATATTAAACTCTAACAATCCTCTCTTAATTATAAACGTTTTCGTTAACAAATATATCTATTCCTGTTATTGTTTGGTGTTAATCTACCATATTTAGAGTGTAGATGAACTTAAAGCCGTTTCACAAGTAAGTCGGATTCTACCTTTTTAGGCGACTACGTGTGAAAAGAAAGAAAAGGCTTGAAGTTTTGTTCCAAGTTCTGCAGAAGGGCAGGTCCTGTAGAATCAGCAGAAAAGAAAGTCCTGTAAAGTCAGCAGACGAGCAAGTCCCAAAAAATCATACACACACTAAAGTACTCTTAAAGCTGCAGCAGTTCACCGATACGATCACACTGACGTCGATCCTAGAAAAGACCCCCCCATGTTCCAAACACACTCCCGTTTTCCTTCCGGCGTTCGTTCTCGGCCAATCAGCAGCCAAAGAACGGTCACGTGGGGCCCAGTGATGATCGCACAATCTACAAGATGAGGACGGCGCCATTTTGGAATTTCTTTCATGTTTCGGGCATGCACGTACGCACACCGTAGGAGCGTTCCAAGGTAAGGCATGACGCGCAGACACGTGGGCGCTTCCTCTCTTCATTTTCTTTGACTCTACATACCCCCCTGGTCTCAAGATCACACATGCGGCATTGCGGCCGCGGTCGTTTTATGCGGGCACTCCTACGGAGGGGGATTAGCTGGGCTTCTTCATCTCCACCAGTGCCACCCGGGTCAGTGTCCACAGTCCTACCATCCGGCTGCACTTCATATTCCTCCGAGCTACCTGGGTCAGTGTCCATAGTCCTACCATCCGGCTGCGCTTCATCTTCATCTTCATCCGAGCTCTCAGAAGTGGTGCTGGAGCTATCGCTATCCGTGCTGAGGTTCTCAGCCATAGGCCGGATCCACATTTCAGCACTGGATGATTCATTACTTTCACTGTTCACCATTTGGTTTATATCAAGGGCGGGCCGGACATCCCTTACATGGCGTGGGACACCATCAACCATTACAGCCTGCTCACCGATTATGCCGGTGATCCGTCCCTGTCTCGTCGTGGTCGCCATATCGCAAACCTCGTCGGTCCGCAATCGATTAGTGTGAGGAAGTGCTGACCACCATAGTGGGTTATGTCCATGCCCAGCCGGCTCCAAGTCCCGTCGACTTCCAGCCGACCTTTCTGCCATTTGGTGGGAGCCGGGTCGATTGACTGGCATATTTGGCATTCCTTGACCACTGATTCTACTCTGTTTTTGGACACTGACGGGTTGGTTAAGTGTGCGAAATAATATGTCCGTCTCACTCCGGGGTGTCCAGTGTCGTGGTGTACCCTCTTGATTTCATCCGTCTCCTCAATAGAGGCAGCACATAACGATCCTGGTTCGGCTTCTTTCTTCATTGCGTCGAGCCACCTCTGGGGCACACGGGTGAGTTTATCTGCAAGATTGCGGGTGGAAGCGACAAGCACCGCGTTCACTGATAGGTTGTACTCTTCCACCAACTTCCTTAGTGTCTCCAACCTTCGTCTGATTAGCATTTCGGTAGCCGCCTTGGTGCGCACTCTCGCTTTGCCTGTTAGTGTGTCAACTATCCAGTGGTACACACACAGCGAATCTTTGTGTAAGCACAATTCTTTAACCTTCCACTGGAGTGCCATATTTACTCCCTTTATCGCCGCATCCAACTCCGCTAGGTTGATGTGAGCGGCATCATCCAGTGGTCGCAACCAGCAGGCCTCCTCAACCACAGACCCGTTCTTCTCCAATAGTGCCCCGATCGCGAGGGAGCTCGCATCCACCCACACATTTAGTCTGTCTCCCTGGACGCACCAATCTCCTTTAGCGGGGTCGTCCTGCTTGACTCTTGTGATGGTTTATTTTACCATGCGAAGCAACAGATTGTCCACCGTCTCGTCATCCCAGCCTTTGGTAACTGCACTCGCCCTCCTCTTCATGCTGGCTGTTGCGACCCGGGTCCATCCACATACTGGCAAGTGTCCTACCAGTTTTGCACACAGGGAAAATATAGCCCGCCTCGTGAGGATATGGGGAACTTCGGGGATTGCAGTTCCGCGCCCCATCCTCAAGGTCCCTCGCTCCTGTTGAACGCTAAACCCCAAAACACGAGCGCCATCCTCCAAGCGTTCTGGATCCTTACAAATCAGTCCAAGTTCGGCAAGCTTAGCCCTCACACGTGATGATGGCGCAACGTCTTCATTCACGTATATGTTGTCAAGGTATTCTGATGTCCCCTCTTTTACGGTCATCCTGTGACAATACAGCATTGACGATCGTCTTCATGATTTGGGGCGCAACGTTCAGCCCAAAGCCCAGTCGCGTGAGGCAATACCTCCTACCGGAAAACACTACCGTCTGAAACGGCCACAGTGTCTCGCTAACCCGGACCTGCATATATGCCCTTCTAAGGTCCAACAGGGACACATTAGAACCCAGCTGGCGCCATTCTCGCAGTTTGCTAGCACACACGTCGGCATCGCCTGTGAACGCATCAACATATGAGTTCAGTTCTCGGTAATCCATCACCGGCCTGACTTTTGCTTTGTTCTGTTGAGCAACTACCATTAATGGGATCAGACCCTTGGGGGGTCCAAGTTTTTGTAGGGGTAGGGAATCAACCAGCCATCCTCGATCCATCTGCGAAGTTCTTCTTCGTACGCGGGCCTCATGTGGTCGGCCACATGGTATTCCGTAATGCCATTTTGCAGTTTGGCCGGTTCTCGGTCTTCCAACCACTTCCATGAGCCAGTCCAGGCCCTCCTTTGCTCGTCAAATTCGACGCTGAAGTCTGGTTGGTCGATCTTTAGTGCAGCACACACTGGGGCTTTCTCCTGAAAATGTACCGCCCCCGTCGCCGTTATGTAGACGCCACCAAGAGCTCTGATGGCATCATCTCCTAGGAGCAGGTCAAAACTCAGGGTTTTTTCTGGTACCACCAGCGCCTCTAGGTTAGCGGAGATTCCATTTTTCGTCCGAATTTTTACGCTGCTCACCCCGCAACATGTGCGCGTCTCTCCACTGATGGTAGTCACTCGGACGTTCTTCTTGCTCCAAGTGTGGCAGAGATCTGCACATATGATAGTGCGGGAGCACCCGGAGTCGAGGAGCGCTGAGCGCAGTGTTTCGTTGACATATATCGAAACGATCGGCAGCGTCTCATTTAATTTCTGCGTGGGGAAGAGGTGGACGCTGACACCTTGTCCCCGGTTCCGTTTCCCGGACAGTCTTGAGCTATATGGCCGGCTTCCTTACACCGGTAGCAGCGAACGGCCGTTGGTTGCTGCCGGCAGTTCCTTGCAATATGGCCCTGTCCATTGCATTTGTAGCATATGATTCCGCCACGTGGACCGGGTCCATGATACGGTTTCTTATCATTCGGCGTGGACCGGGCAGCAGCAATTACCGGTTCCCTCATCTCGGAATAATTCTTCATTAGAGTCCTGGCCCGATCCACTAGGTCATTAAGGGGCAACGAATCCGCACTTGAGCTGGCTCGTAATAGTCGCTTTGCTTCTGTCGGGAGTCCTGCTAGGAATTTGCATGCTAAGGCCCGCTCGGGCAGTCCACCAAACAAGACCGTTTACTTGGTCAGTTCTGCCAAGTATACATCGACCGTTTCACCCGGACGTAGGGTCCTTGCCTCAAGTTACTCCCAAGCAGTGGCGGGGTCAATCGCAAACGCCTTGAACAGCGCTGCCTTAATTGTCTCGTAGTCCTATTTGCCCTCATGGCTGAGCTGTTGATACACGGCAAAGGCGCCGCCGGACAAGCGCAGAGGGACAACACGGTCGAAGTTCTTTACGCCAGACAAAACACAATGTAACTCCAACTTTTCCACCCAGTCAAGTACCGGGGTTGATCCATCGAACTCCGGTATTAATTTGAGGTCAATTTTTCCCCCCATTTTGCCGAAATAGCTTAAAGCCGTTTCACAAGTAAGTCGGATTCTACCTTTTTAGGCGACTACGTGTGAAAAGAAAGAAAAGGCTTGAAGTTTTGTTCCAAGTTCTGCAGAAGGGCAGGTCCTGTAGAATCAGCAGAAAAGAAAGTCCTGTAAAGTCAGCAGACGAGCAAGTCCCAAAAAATCATACACACACTAAAGTACTCTTAAAGCTGCAGCAGTTCACCGATACGATCACACTGACGTCGATCCTAGAAAAGACCCCCCCATGTTCCAAACACACTCCCTTTATCCTTCTGGCGTTCGTCCTCGGCCAATCAGCAGCCAAAGAACGGTCACGTGGGGCCCAGTGATGATCTCACAATCTACAAGATGAGGACGGCGCCATTTTGGAATTTCTTTCATGTTTCGGGCATGCACGTACGCACACCGTAGGAGCGTTCCAAGGTAAGGCATGACGCGCAGACACGTGGGCGCTTCCCCCCTTCATTTTCTTCGACTCTACAGAACTCTTCAAAACATTATGAATACATTTACACAGTTCTATAGAGAGAGTTAGTGCTGGAAGCCATATTCAAAATATCTGATGAAAACTTTCCGCACATCTCATTTCTGTACTTCACTAAATGGTGATTCAGATGACTCGCACAGGCGCCTGAGACTGTTTTTCGGACGGCCCAGATAATTGATAATCAGTTTTAATGTCTTCAGTTGTCTTTAAACTACAATATCCTCTTATTTTAGCTAACTTGAAGAGTCTTCTATTGAGACACCCTCTAGCCTCACTACATTGCATTTGTCTGATATTAAGCGTAGCTGTAGTCACTAACAGACTGGCAACGAAGAATTCCTATGCAGTATCTAGCAACATATTACTTTTGTAATATCTCTAAATAAAAACTCTTTTTAACAACTGTTTTTAGGATTTTTGTGTTATGCATTTTAAGGCCGTAGAAAAGAGGGCGTTTGCAGACCTCAGAAACAGACACATTAGATAGCAAAATAATAGTCTTTTTTTAAAACGTATATTACGCATTAAAAACGATGGAAGGTTAGCTGATAAACTACTTGTGTTGCATGCTTGGTATTCTGCACAACCACTTGTTCAGCACCCCCTAACCTAAACTGAAACTCTTTAAAAAAACGCTTTAACCAGGCTTAGATTCAAACAAAATACCCTTGCCTCCTCCATTGTGGCTTGCATTTACGAACATGCATGGGCTTAGAACTAATTTAGATGATGTTGAACAGTTTTCCTAACAAACACCCTGGATATCTTAGCACTTAGTGAGACTAACCTACACTCCTCAATCTCCTCTAACTACTTTAACATGCCTGGATATCTCTAACTCTGCAGTAAGGACTCTGACAGACATATGCACAGACTTGGTGTCTATATGCGAACATCCTCCCCTTGACTGAAGAAACAAACCTAGAATCGGCGGATCAAGCCTGTATGTGCTTTAGATTTAATATGCAACATGACATTAGCTACTTTCATTTTTTCTACCGCTCTCCTTCGACCCAGGACTGCACCCTAAAAACAAAGACTCTGAAAGCATAGATACATCACTCTCCTTCGACACTAGTGCACAAGTGCATGGATTTGGTGACTTCAATGTCCACCACAGCAACGGGCTTGGATTCTCTACTTTCACAGACGCAGCTGGTAACACAACACAAGGTTTCTCTATATTTCACTCCCTATCACGGATGGTTACCTTATGAATCCGTTTCCCAGACCAGCAAGCACAACACGCACCACTTCTAGACCTGTTTCTGATTACAGTTCTCGATGATTGTATAACAAATGCCCACAAACCACTTGGAAACGCTGATACTACAGTGATAATTGTCGAAATCGCCTTAAGCCATCAGCGATCACATCGGAGATGCCTCATCGGAAATATATGTTCTCTTCCTGCTGAACAGTGTGCAAATGAGACAACTGAATGGTTCAAAACGGCAATTGAAGCATATGTTCCTCCGCGCAAATTTTATAGCAAACCCCACTCTCTCTAATGGTTTATTTCCACTTGTGCAAGTGCTATTGCGCAAAGACACCATGCGCGCCGCATATTAAACCGACATAAGTCCACTTCAAACAGACAGAAGTATATAAAAGCTAGAAATAACCGTAAGCAGGAAATAGCGACAGCTAAGAGAGAATTTACAGAAACCACCAAAAAAACCCATTGAAGCACAAAAATCAAGAACCCGTGATTTTTTGGAAAATCTACAACAGTTTAGTAAATAATGGGCAATCAACCAGTCGCCCACTATCCAACAATCTTGAGGTTGTTTGCTCAGCAACCGAGAAGGCTAACATGCTGGCAATCGGTTTGCCTCAAACCCCACACTGGACCCTGCTAACAACCCCCTCTCTGACTTTCCTTTGCGAACATACGCCACGATAGACGGTCTGAAAATCACCATTTTCCAGGTGCAAGCTATCATAAAAATCGTAATATATCAAAAGCATGTGGATCTGGTCTCACCCGGGCTGTTCTATTAAAAAATACTCCGCCGAAGTAGCTCCAGTTCTCGCTTAACTTTAACACAAATGCTTTAATGAATCTTGCTTTCCAGACTGTTGAAAACTGCTTCTGTGATACCAGTTTTCAAGAATTCTGGCGAAAGAACTGACCAATTAAATTATCATCTCATTAGTATCCTTACACTTTTCGCCAAAATATTTGACTCCATAATTATCCAAACTCTAATTAATCACCTTACAGATCCTAAACTTCCCACCGACCAACAATATGGATTTAGGCAAGCTCGTCCCACAACAGATATCCTAACTAGACAAAGCAGGGGAGGGTAGAGCGGTAGCTCTAGATATATCTAAGGTTTCTGACAGTGTATGGCAAGGTCTTCTCAAGAAAATCAGATCATAGGGTATCACTGGACGAACACTTAACATAATTAAATCGTTTCTAGATAAGAAAAAATCCTGTTTGCCCTCCACGGTTGTACATCTAAACAATATGATATAAATGCGAGAGTACCTCAGGGGTCTATCCTTGGACCTCTATTATTCCAAGTATTCATAAATGAGCTCCCTGACAAAATTGCCTCTGAGATGGGTATATATGATGATGACACCACGCTCTATAACAGGTACGACAGGAAAACAAATTAACATATCTAAAGAAATAGCAGAAACACTAGAGGATGACCTCCAATCTGTAGTGGAATGGGGACAAAAATCGATGGTCACATTTAATGTTGCAAAAACTAAGCTTGTTTCCTTCAATAATTACCACCAATAGTAATGGCCAAAATACATTACCTGAAAGTACTTCTTTTAATCTCCTCAGTCTGACGTTCACAGGAAACATGAATTCGAACAATTACATTGAGAGCATTGCCAGGACCGCTGCGAAAAGGTAGGCCCTCCCTACCTTGCTAGAAAGCTACTAACGCCGGAAAGGGTCATGTACCTCTATAAGGCCACCATTCGCCCATGTATGGAGTATTGTTGTCATATTTGGACTGGTGCATCTTCTACTGGTCTCTCGCTCCTAGACAGGGTCCTAAAGGGAGTTGCCAACCTGATAGATCCTGAAGTGTCATCTAAGCTTCAACCTATGTCCCACCAACGAAATGTTGCATCCCTCTGCCTGTTCTACAAGTATTTTAATGGTGAATGATTTGACGACCTTCAACACTTGTGCCGCCACGAGGTAAATACCCACGACAAACCCGACAAGCAGCTAAATTCCACTCCTACATAGTAGAGATCCCTAGATGTAAGAAAGCTTTCTACTCCAGTAGTTTCTTTCTGAGAACCGCTAGATTTTGGAATCCCGTTTCGGGTCCCTGCTTTCCCAAATGTGCTGACATGCAGAAGTGCAAGTGTAACATGAACCGCCATCTTGCTGCCCAACTCCCTACATAGTACCCCAGTAGCTTATGTCCCTGATAGTAGTCCCCTACACCAAAGAGGTAATACGCCTTGTTTAGGGTTAAAATGTAATAAAAGAAAAGAAAAAAAAACGACAGTTGAATGGATCTCCAAAAATATGTTGTATATCACAGGGTCAATTTTTTTTATGAAAATAAACTGGAACAACAATGGCTGCAAAAAATTATACTAGCTCTGACTCACTATGTCATGTGTAAGTCTAGGAATTTTTAAAGTTTCAACTAATCTCACATAATACAGGTTATACCTGTTTTTATCAGCTCTGTTACATATTTTTAGTCATTATATTGAGGATTTATTGAAAATAATTTATCTGTATTTGTTAGAGATGTTTTTTTTTTTTCTAAAACTAATTTCAACTTGAAATATATATATATATATATATATATATATATTATATATGTGTGTGTGCATATATATATATATATATATATATATATATATATATATAACTTTTTTATTTTCTTTAGATGGGAGTCACAACTTATCAAGGTCCGGAGGCCGCTCGAGGATAAGGCTTATTGCGTGCACAGTAATCAATGGGATAATGTCGTAGTAATCGTTAGTAATGGAGATTTGATGAATTGGATAAGTTAAGGGGGCGGTTTATCAGGAATTTGTCTATGTTGGACTTGAAGACATCCAAGTTGTAGTCAGTAGGGAATCAGACAAACGAAAGGCGTGCAGTTCTAAGAAAGAAGCTTTGTTCATGAAATCTACGTTTTGATTTAGTCACAGATAAAGAGGGGGGGTTAAAATTATCGACAGTGGTTTCAGCTAGACTGGTATTTCTCGTGAAAGATTGCCGAGGGGAAACCAGAGACATTTATTGAGTCTGAACTTTCACCTCTTAATTTGATTTACTTGAAAATATGGAGTGCCCAAATTTTTTGAAACGTATTTGGCTGATAAAAATAATAGATTAAGACGTGATAATAAGAAAAATGAACCCGATTGGTCACTTAAATTTAACTACATTCCCGTACTTAGCTTGATAATTACATTAGGGAATGAAATATAAATGATGCTATGTAGCTTTTTTCCATTAACCTTTTCCTACTGATAAGACCTCCTCATGTTTTTGATCACGTTTGTAATAGATAGCGAGAAATATATATGAAATACATTATAATACATCATGATATTACATGCGCATAAAAATAAAATAGTTATATATGTATACGTAAATATGTGTGTATGTATGTACGTACGGTTGTCTGTGTCAGCATATATATGTGTGTGTTAGCGTATATATATATATATATATATATATATATATATTTGTAGGCATCGGCATACAGTATTGTTTCGTTGTATCAAAACTAATGTGCCGCTAGACTAGCACGTAGTTCCAAGCCGAAAATTGAACCTAGAACAATCGCGTTGACGGTCGGCAGTTTTAGCCATCGATCTACGGGAGCGGTACCCGCACAGAACCTCGCAAAATGTCTATTTTTAAACAACAATTTGTCCACCATTCTATAGTGCTCAAACCGATTATTTATAAACAAAAAGCGAGCCTCGCATTCTTCAGCTAATAAAGTAGCGGGTGAGATTTTTGACGACAGTGCACACACACAACCCCCCCCCCATACTCCCCATATATATATATATATATATATATATAAATATATATATATATATATATATATATATATATATATATATATATAGTGAGAATACATGTGGGAACATTTCTTAACCTTTATACTCGACTAATCCTTATTCTACAGATTTGATATTTGGTATATCGAGTACTGAGACGCGTGGCAAAATTTTAATTAGTTTTCATTCTGAAAAAAGGGATGTTAAGGAGTCAAAATTGAAAAATTGGTACGTGGGGGGTCGGATTTTTATTTCTCTTCAACAGTCTCATGACTGTGCATGCACGGTCGTGAAACTTCCTTATCTTAAGTATAAGTTGTTTGAAAACTCTCTTTAAATATCATGTAAAGTAGGTTATCGTGCTTGACTCACTGTCTTATGGTCTTGGCTTCGATCTCAGCTCGAGTATTTTTTTATTTACTTACAAGGAATATACTGTTTAGACGAAAATAATATTCGCATACACAAGTGTCAGTTTTTTCCGTTGTTTTTTACTTGATTTTTAACATAACTTATGGTAAGGTTTAATACCTACGGTATTTCTGTTTATAAGAAATACACACTCTGCAATTATTAAAATATAATATTTATGCGTATTTTACCACCAGGCAACGCTGTGTCGCTTGCTAGTATATATATATATATATATATATATATATATATATATATATATATATATATGTGTGTGTGTATGTGTGTATGTGTGTTTGTATTTTACTGTCTGAGTTTATTTTGTTTCATTATCCTTTACTGCAAGTATATGTGAGTTTTTTTATGTTTTGCCAAACTTATTTGAAGAGGTCACACAAGCACATGTGCGCTCATGCAAATATGTCGGTCAGTGAGTACAATTATTCGATACAAATCCGACCAAATTCTCATAAACCTCATATTAGACGTACTTGAACCATTACGTTTGCACTTGATCACAATTTTGAATCGTAGTTTCGGCTTTTCTAACAACGGTATTATAACTGTCCACTTTTATTGCGAGCAAAGGAAAATATTAACTCACACTATGTAATGCATTCAATAATAAGATTTTTGGTGTATTTTTCAATTCGCTATTATATATTTACTAGAAAACAAACAAGTTGGGCGAGTGTAAATACAACCGAAGATTCATGCAAAATGTTATATATATATATATATATATATATATATATATATATACATATATATATATAAACATACATATATATATATATATATATATATATATATATATATATATATATATATGTTTTTCTCGCTCCGACATTCATATTAAAAGTCTAATTTTTATTTTCAAAATTATTAAAACCACCTTATTGCCCAAATATGGGTGCGGAGGTTCTGGAGCCTCTTATAATTTAAATGCTCCTGGTCGAATGGAGCTAATTAAACTTGTAGTACTGCCCCTCCTGCTATTCTGTACAAGTAGTTTTGTGGCGATTATCCACGGAAAGATGTATCGGCAAAGAAAAAAACAGCAGCTTCGCGGATATAAATACTGAGTGTTACTTCAGTCGTGCATATTCTGTTAGATCATCCAAGTTATAGCTTTTGATAAACCGTGATTAATCCGATCTGATTACGATGTTTGCAAACGCAACGATGAGCCTAATTCCAGCCCTGCCAATGTGGGCAGATACGTATATATCATCGAATCGCCCCAAAGACCAAGCATGTCATCCAAAATTGCACCGTTCAACTGCTAAACAACCAAGCACTATAACAAGTATAGGTTGACATGTGCTTAAATGAATATACACTTGATATCGCAGTTATACAAATAGACCGTTTTAGTGAATAGGATACCGGTCACAAAAAAGTTATCTTTGATCATGCGCCTTTTTATTGTATCTGCAACGCGGAGAAACTGTGTGTGATTAATTTGTGGCGTCGACTTTGCCATAAACTCGAAGTTATTATCTTTGATCAAATCTGTAAAAAGGCTCGATGAGTATGTTATGGTTTCTATATTAAATGGTAATTCCAAGACAAATGTCAATATTATACTCTGAAAATTACATTGTTTTTCTTTACTTTTTGTGTTATGTTATGAACGATGTTCCGCAACACAAACCGTTTATATCGAAGGTTATATCAATGACCGAATCAATCTAGGTATTTTTACCATACTAGAACAAATCGTAATCCCTTGTTTATCTCGACATAATTGAACAATACATTTTAGAAATCAACAAGTACACCATTAGTCATATACAAAGCCTACGTGTACTTTATCCTAAATCGATTTGTTACCACTTTTACACATTAGGCACCGGATTTAAGTAAATGACTGCTCCTGCACGACCGGCAACTGACATAAACTATCGTAATGTCCCGAGTGTCGATCAAATTCGAAAACATAAGTAAACAGAAAATAACATTTATCGACTAGGAATTATAATTAATTAAAAAGTCGGAAAACAATATAATAAATTATAACAGCACCCTACTGTAAGATTCATGAGTAAGTATTATGTTATTTTTAACAAATATAACGGAACATGTTTTTTGCGTGCTTGAAAACTAATTTTCTTAGGGTTTAGGGTAAGGATTATATTTAGGCTTAAGGGTTAGGATTCGGGTTAGGGTTTAACAGAAAATAAGAACATATATCGGATACAAATTACAATAAAAAAACGAAAATAAATAAAAAAAATATCACAACAATCTACATCAGTTCTCGTATTATTAATTTACTTTCTAAGAAAAATTTAGTCACTTACCCCTGCGACTTTAATAATTTATCTAACTTCATTAAATTCATTGGCGTATGATCAAAATTTTAAAATATTTTATTTTCTCTTTCAATTCTTTTCAATTTTTTATTGGTTAAGTTCATTTTTATCGTTTTTTTTTAATTAATTGATCGAATTGATTAGCACCCAGCATATTCCGTCATTCCTTGGTCAAGCACGAGTGGAAATTTATGGAAATTCAGTGCGGAAGTCGAAGAAGTGCAGATTTTTTCATTTTACAGAAAACTCTGACGTAAGAGCATTCATGAATGCTATGCCCTGTCCTCTTCCAAAAACTGATCATAGCATGGTAACAGCAACTGCTAATTTCATTTCTCGGCTTCTAGGTTTGTCAGGAGGTTCTTCCACTTAAAATTGCCGTACACCAAAAACAATCTAGTGGTATTTTTACCAAACAGCACGCGTTTTTTCAATCTTCACAGCGCGTTACAGTGATAACAATTTTTCTTTTAACTACAATTAAGTGAGACGCAGATCTCATGATCTACTGACGTTGAACAATGAGCAAGGTGCCTCTGCAGACAAAGGTAATCTTCGACGACAAACACAGAATGTTCAATCTATTCAGAAATTCCTCCGAAAATAGGTTGATAGCTATGACGATATGTGATAAAGAATACTTGGGATCTAGGAAATATTTTTCAAAAAATAAGACGCGATGTGATGAACACGAAAATCATTTAAGTATCTGTCCAAAAACTTGACGAATATTTTATTCAACTCATCAATATAAAGCTAGAATCAGTGAAAAGGTGTTAGCTCATTACTTAGGTATTCCCTCAGTGTTTTAGCATTTTACTTTTAAGATATTTGTTGTATAAATTAGACTATAGTGCGTAATAATCCTGATGTAAGAATATTTCGTTTAATATTTTCTGTTATCATCTCGTCAAGAACCAGGTTATTTTTAGGAACTTGCAAACCATGAATGTTATGAAATAAAAACTATTTCTACTGCTAAAGACGGATCTTAAGTGACATGCTCGAAGCATCATGTTTTGCCTACAAACCTTCCATTGTGTAAGGCGTTATGTCATTTTCTCTTAATATGAAGAAATGTTTGCAATCATAATCTGTTACATTGATACTTAACCGATACTAGTTGCCCTGTACCTCGCACTTTTCATTTATGAAATCATTATTTGGGGGGGGGGGGCATACATGTTTTGAATGAATTACCTTAACGTTGCTCGGGCTCGCCAGGCAGCTGAGAATAAACGCCGGAACAAGCCGAGCGAAATAAAAGACGCCGAGGAAACCTGCTTAATAAGAGTTTTTATTAAAAATGAACTACGATGTATTTAATTAATAATATTTTTAAATATATATTTTTTTAACTTTCGAAATTAGTTGCAAAAATAAGTGAATGTTTTTGTAAAAAAATATTATGTTAAAGATTCTTTTAAATATTGGTTTCAGGAAAAAAATCAATATATATTTTCAGATCATATGCCTTTTATATGCTGGGAATTTTTAAAGGAAATAATCGTTACAAATGTCTCTCATGAAGTTCCTGTAATCGGTAGCATTATGTTTAGAAACACATTTTCATTCACTTTGGATATGTTTTTGTGGTGACTATTTCTCGGGCGACAAATACATAGATTTAAACATCTAAGATATTTCCATTTTACACCTGGAGAAAATAGTGCGGTACTTAAGGATGCCTAATGTCTGCTTATCACACGCTGAACCAAATGGTTTGAAAAAAGGCATAAAAACACCTATGCCCTTCCTAGCCCTCTCAATAACTTAAATATGTTTTTTAGAAAATATTAAAAAAGTCGATTAGGTTTTTTTTCTAGCGTTTTAAGTTTTTGTCAGCGCTCGGCTCGTTCCAGTCGTTCTCGTCAACCAGTCAAGAAAATCCAGGTAAGAAAAAATGAAGGAGTACGTATTTGAAGCCAACAAAATACAACTTTCTCTTCAGTGTTAGGGAAAGAGACAGGGGTGGAAACGATATATTGTCCAAAAAGTCATTCTCAAATTTAATAATATCATTCTGCCCTCTCAATTTTCTTATTAATCTCATGATATAAGGTATGCAAAGATGTAATCAAAGTCCTTCTAATTGCATATATATATATATATATATATATATATATATCTTTCTCTCTTTCTCTCTCTCTCTCTCTATATATATATATATATATATATATATATATATACTCCTATAAATTCGTTTTTCTTTTGTGCGTATTGATATATTAAAAACCCTCTTTTCTATTTAATTAAAAAGAAAATACAATTTTCTTACATATGGGTTGTGAAATTGCATTCACTAGTAAAAGATCTAGCTAATTTGCATATTCTTTTAAACATTCATTTTAATTAATTCCCTATTAGTTTCTTCGGTTTTCTAATGGGATAATCATCTTTAGTTAACTATTACGTGTAATTATATTCATGCAGATATTCTACATAATGTATACTTGCATAATATTTGCGTAAAAAGTTTATAGTAAACACAAAAATGTTTCCATATATTTTCATGTATACGTATATATTTTTGTTTAACAAACTTTGCCTACTAAACTTCTCCTAGGGTTTTTGGTCTACAGGCATGAAACTTAATATATAAGTTATTTGAATCCATGCAAAACTTATATTTGCGGTGTAGCCCGAAAGAATCTGTGCAAAAGTGTGAAAATTAAGAAAAAATTGAAATTTGCCAAATGAAGGTCGAACGCCAGCATTATGAATGCATAACGTAGTAGCTCTTGGTTCATGTTATAATTTTTAGCTTTGTAGTAAACATGTTTTCATAACTCAGTCATTGACGGCAGAGGCAAAATAAATCGTGAGCTGAACGTTTTGGTTTCGATTCTCGGTGGGGGCACATGAGATCAAATGACGGTCTGTCATTTTATGGTAGTAAAGGAAGACTATTACAGAGAAAGGCATTCCTTTACATATTCAGACTTTTTTATGCACATATCCATATGAACAGTATCATATGCACTTAACCTTATGAACAATACATAGGGCCCGAGCAAAGTCGGGATGAACTGCTAGTATATATATATATATATATATATATATATATATATATATATATATATATATATATATATATATATATATAACAGTAGAAATATGTGTGTGTAAATATTTACCAAATAAACTTTTAAACAACTGGTCATATAACACTGAAATTAACATCACCATCATCATCATCATCATCATCATCATCAACATCACCATAACGGGCTCCTTGCCCGTACCAATGTGACTCTTCCTCTCCAGAGTTTCCTGTCTTCCATCAGCTGCCTCAAATCTTAAGGTTCACAGTTGGCATCGTGTGCTATTTGCTGGATGCACGTTGATCTAGGCCGTCCTTTGCTTGCGCGTCCGTGTTGTGGAGTCCATAGCAATACATCACTCCCCAATTCATGCTTGCTCCTCAGAATATGACCAGCAAATCGTAGGCGTCTTTTTCTGATGGTATTAGATATGGCAGGTAGGTTGTAATAATGTTGCTGCTTCGTGGTATGATTTTGCCAAAATAAATTTAATACTCTTCCTAGCATACGGGTGTATCTGCTGTCTAGTTATCTTTCCAATCTTTTGTTGACTGTCCAGGTTGTAGCACCGTAAACAAGGACATACTCTACTACTGCCCTGAGGAACAGCCTTTTGAGTTTGTTAGTTATTCTCGAAGTCCATATTGAACGCAACCCATCCAATGCGGCCCATGCTTTTGAGATGTGAATTTTGATATCTCTCTCTGTGGAAGCTATGTTGCTGCCCAGATACGTAAACTCAGCGACTTCTTTCAGTGTTGATCCAACCAGAGCCCTGGTCTCTCCTTTCGCATTGAACGTCATAAACTTTATCTTATCCGCATTAATGTGGATACCAATGTCATTTGCAGACTTTTCTATCCAACGTAACAGTGTTTGCGCATCAGCAGTGTTGTTCGCGAACAAAGGAATACCGTCTGCCTAATCTGCATTAGTTATGTGTGCTGATTGAAGACGTCTGTTTCTCGATTCATTTAGGGTGAAGCCTAGCGTATTGTGTATATCAACAGAGGTGCGAAGTACAACGTAAAGACAGGCAATGAAAAGAAAAAAAAAAGGCAAGCGTATCTCCTTGTAGAACTCCGGTGCGGATGTCGAAAAATTCAGTGTCCCCATCTGGTGACCTGACCATTGCTTGAGTGTGCTCATATAGCATCATGATAGGATTAATGACTTCATTTGGAATGCCATATGCTTTTAATATGCTGGCCAGTTTTCCTCTATGTACGGAGTTGAATGCTTTGGAGAAATCTACAAAGATCATGACTGCCTCAATATTTTGGACAGGAATAAACAGCAAATAGTAATAATACGCCAACTATTGTTTATAACGATTAAAATCTTTGTTTGTATGGATCAATCACACGTACAGACATATATTGACAAATTGAAACGCGAAATGTTCATTTCAACTGGTCGAAATGTTTTATTTATAGTTTTTTTTTCTGCGCATACTCCAGTTTAATTCATTTCTTCAAATCGTTTAATACTAAGACTCCATTGTCCTCTTAGTATAACAACCTTACTAAGAAACGCGGTTGGAATGCAAAATGTTTTACTTTCGATTCTTCCTGATAGAATCAAGTCATATTTTGAAATTTTGCTTTGTATTAATACCTATGAAATTTGCATGAATTTATATATATTCAAACGTATTTTACGGCATGCGCAAATGCAAAATATTTGTTTAGAAGCTAAGATAATAAAATGCAAAAAAAGAATCTACTTTTCATTTTTTTTACAATGTTTCATAAAATAAATATTTTTGACAACACTATTTTTTTACCGGAATAGATAGGAAAGCTTACTCGTACAAATGTGTTTATTTTCTTCTTTTTTTTAAGTTAATATTGCTCAGTATTCTGAACGAGAATATATTTATAGTCTAGCCTAACTTTTATAATCTGTTTTTTTTTTAATAATGATAATTCTTGTCTCTTTTAGAAAATGTCCTTTTCTCTACATAACTTCTGATTTTACTTTAAATTTGCTTTTATTCGAATAACTTTTCCCGTACTTTGAATGAATTCTCTCTTTTTTTAAATAATTTCTCATTTACATTTTTGTAAATAAATAAAAATTTATGAAGTGTTGACGTTAAATTTTTGTTTTGTTTGATTCTTCTTAAGTTTTCTTTACACATGTACTAAATTCTAATTAATAAAAGAAAATATCACGACATAAAAGATAAATTTATTTGATAGCAAAATATAAATTTCTTATCTAATAAAATAAAACAATCCTTATACTTTTAGCAAACCATGTAATTTTTCCAAATGTTGCAATTTTCGTAAAAAGTTAAGCCTTTATTGTTTACTAGCATGCGTGCCCGGCGTTGCCCGGATGTTTAGAGGTGTGTGTTGAGCAAAAACAAATAAAAAAAACAAAAAGGGGGTAGTACGAAGTTGAGGGTGAAGAAATTAATGTTTTTAGCCAATTTTTCGGTATTTGTCGTCTGAAGAGTCGAGCTTCAAAGCGATACTGATCTTGTGAAAATCTGCCGCCTCTGTTAAAAGTTTAAGGCAGACATGCAAACATACACACATACATTTGTATATCGGTAGCTCAAATTTTCGACCCAAACCAATCCAAAAGCTTGCCCATCTCTGAATATCTTTTATGTAAAATGTCAAATGTTTGGAACAAAAATTGTCTGAGTAATTTAATAGAGACCGCAGCGATCAATTTTTGTTTAAATTTGACCCATATTATGACCTCTTTACATTTATTGTTTTGGGCTCAAATCAATGTATTAAGTTAGATCCATGTCCAAGGAACCTATATCTAAAATTTCAATTCTTTATACCCAGAATTGGCAGAGGAGTTTGGTAGGGGTCTCAAAGGTAAAATCGTTGAACTTTGGCCCCTTAAAACTCAAATTTATGTCCGAAAACGGATTAGAAAGATTTTCCCAAATCTCAATACCATGTATATCAAATTTCGAGTTTGTAGCCTGAAAATTTACGGCTATTCCGTAGGGAAATGTACACAGATAGACAGACAGACACACACACACAGCAGACACTTTCACCTTTATAGATATATAGATAGATAATGAAGGAATGAATAAATGAATGAGTAAATGAAATCCCTCAAAACCGAAGACAACATTTAATGAATTATTTCATAATTTCCTTAAGAAATCTTGCATGACTGGGAACAAAAACATCCCCAGTTATATTATTAAGAGTTTTCTTGGCCTTCGGGACAAGATCAAAGTGTAGTGTCTGTTCTTCAGATGCTGCACTTCTATTTCTTGCTCTCTTTCGGTGGAGGAGAAATCCTTCACGACTGAGGCAATTTTTATTTTTGTACCTTTTCTCTACGTTAAAAAACGACCCTGGTGTCTAACTCTGTCCCGTGGGGGGGGGCATAGTAAATAGGTACACTGTGTAATGACACAGTTAGCAATAAAATCTTAATAAAAACAAGTATTATGGGAGCCTAACAAATTTAAGGGTGAAACTGTTTTAATTCGTCGGATTATCTTTATTCCTTTTGACATGCCATTTCAGTCCACGCGTTCGAAAATATCAATAACATTTAGTCTTGCCGTGTCTATAAAGAAATCTCAAGGACAAAGTTCCACAGTTATTGAACATAATATTAAGATAACTTTCTTTTCTTATGACCAGTTGTATGTTGGTTATTCACACATTGAAAGTCCTGAAAACTTCTACATCTGTACAAATGATCCTTATTTCAAACAATATACCGGTCGCGGCCTAAAAAAGCTGTTGATGTAAACGCTCTTCAAAATGAATGCTACATGTACATTTACCAGTATTCAACAATGAATAAAACTAAATTTTAATTGTTTCATTAACAGAAGAGTTTATCATTTATATATATATATATATATATATATATATATATATATATATATATACAGTAATTTCTAAACAATATATGGCGGTAAAGCTTCACTGAATATTCTGCGTTTCATCCACCGTAGGATTCGTCAGGCTTATGCGCGAATTTTGTGGTTGCTTCTTGTTTTCATATATGTTGAGGATTTCTAGTTGGCCAATCAGCTTTCTAGTATCCACCGCGCCCCCTCCTATCAGCCAATGGGCATGCATTTTATCGAACAAAGGATCTGTTTTAGAACTAGGTTAGTGGTTTAAGGTAGATCTTTTCCCTCCTTTTTTATATATATGTATATATATATGAATATACCTATATGTACACACACATGCACACATATATACATATATATATATATATATACATATATATATGTGTGATCGTTTATGCATATTCATGTTTATTTAATTTATTTATTTGTTTGTTTTCTATTGTTATTGTTAGTTTTAAAGCTATTTTGTATCTCTATTCTAGAGTAAGTTTTATTTTGTGAACACAGTTGTTTGCTATTTCTCGTCTACAGTTTAATAGATTTTGAGGTTCTTTAAAGTACAGGATAGCAAACTTTTCATGGAGGCATAATTTACATGGGTCGTCTAAATGTCTGCATGTGGTAGCTTGTCTCATTATTTTCCATTCGACTACCGGCGAATGTCCGTTTTCTTTGAGTTCCCAGTATTTATTCGCTAGTGTTGTTTTTATACGGTGTTTTTTTATGTTTGAAGGTACTTTTGTGGTCATAGTATCGGGTTTTAAAATTTAAGGAAGTCATGCCTATGTAATATTTCTTGTTATTCGGGTTTTCTTTCGCAAATATTGTTGCTTGATAAACTACACTTTTTGTTAGACATTTGTTTTGGACTGGGCAAATTGTGCGGTGTCTACAATTGCATTTATCTTGTTCGTTATTAGTTTTATTATTTATGGTATGGTTGTTCTTGTCCGGGGTTGGTTTGTTATTACTATTATTATTATTATTATTATTATTATTATTATTATTATTATTATTATTATTATTGTTGTTATTATTATTATTATTATTATTATTATTATTATTATTATTATTATTATTTCTGCTAGTGTTGGTTTTATTTCTGTCATGGTGTCTACTTTTTTTTATTTTTATTCACCCGCCTGATTTTATTTTTATTCACCCGCCTGATAAACCCTACTAAACCAGAAATAGGTAGAATTAGCAAAACTATACTTTCTAGAGTAAACAAACAGATCAAACACGACCTAGAACAAAACAGTGGGCAAATACTACCGAAGCAATCACCTGGTTTAAAAATATAGAACACAAAGATAAATGTACGTTCATACAGTTTGACATCATAGACTTTTATCCCTCGATATCCGAAGAACTTTTTAACATTGCCCTAGAATTTGCCGAGGCATACACTGATATATCCTCAGAAGAAATCAACATTATTAAAAAATGTAGAAAATCAGTTCAAATAAATAACAATAACTAATAGATAAAAACTAAAATGAAAAATTCGTTCGATTTTGCGATGGGTGCCAGAGACTCTGCAGAGGCATCAGATCTTGTGGGATTATTCATTCTATATACCCTCACAAGCATATTCGATACTACGGATATCGGCCTATATAGAGATGACGGACTAGCTATAATAAAAAAACTCCAACAACGTCAAGGGAGAAAACTTAAAGAAAATCATACACAAAGAAATGAAAAAATTAGGCCTAAAAGCGGACGTATCAGCTAACATAAAAATAACAAACTTCCTGGACGTCACGTTAAACTTAGATAAAAACACATATGAACCATACTTAAAAGATAACGCTACTCCAATTTACGTAACCCAAAAGTCCAACCACCCACCATCAATTATAAAACACATTCCTAACTCGATCGTAAGTAGACTCAGTAATAACTCAAGCGATGAAAATGCATTTAACAGGTCAACCAATATCTACGAAACAACCCTAAAAAATAGTGGATACAAAAATATCGATATCGAATATAAGCAACAAAACACCAACAACTATAATAAAATTAAAAATAGAAGAAAAAGAACTATAATTTGGTATACGGCCCCATACAATCAAATGTTAAAAACAAAACTTGGCAATAAATTTCTAGATCTTATTCAAAAACACTTTCCCGCAACCAACCCCTTACACAAAATCTTCAATAAAAATACCTTGAAGTTATCTTACAGTTGTTGCGAAAATTTAGAGATGATAATTAAAGCCCATAATAGCAAAATACTGAATGAAAACAATGTAAACAACAACAAAATAAACAATAAAAAAGTAGACATAATGACAGAAATAAAACCAACACTAGCAGAAATAATAATAATAATAATAATAATAATAATAATAATAATAATAATAATAATAATAATAATAATAACAATAATGATAATAATAATAACAATAATAACAAACCAACCTCGGACAAGAACAACCATACCATAAATAATAATACTAATA